>NW_027490115.1:758471-1058471 GCF_050948175.1 Xylocopa sonorina | reverse complement strand
AATGTAAATGCGACACTTCCATGCTAGGAAATAGCGTTTCCAGATGACCACGTATCGTAAGAATAGAGTTCTAATACTTCTTAAAACGAGATGTCGCATCTCATTTCTACGTTTCATGATAAGATATAATATCCATTGCGAAGTGACGTGTATACCTCGTATTCACTTCAATGGAATCTAAATGCGACATGTCCATGCTAGGAAGTAGAGTTTGCAGATGTCTACGTATCGAAAGAATAGAGTTCCAATACTTCTTAAAACGAGATGTCGCATCTCATTTCTATGTTTCGAGATAAGATACAATATTCATTGCGATGTGGCATGTATACCTCGTAGTCACTTCAAGAGAATGTAAATGCGACACTTGCATGCTAGGAAATAGCGTTTGCGGATGTCTACGTGTCGTAGCAATAAAGATCTAATGCTTCTTAAAACGCGATATCGCATCTCACTTCTATGTTTCATGATAAGATATAATATTCATTGCGAAGTGTCATGTATACCTCGTACTCACTTCAAAAGAATGTAAATGCGACACTACCATGCTAGGAAATAGCCTTTGCAGATGTCTACGTATCGTAGAAATAGAGTTCTAATGCTACTTAAAACGAGATGTCGCATTTCATTTCTATGTTTCGTATTAAGATATAATATTCATTGTGCAATGTTATGTATACCTCGTATTCACTTCAAAAGAATGTAAATGCGACACTTCCTTGCTAAGAAATAGAGTTTCCAGATGACCACATATCGACAGAATAGAGTTCCAATACTTCTTAAAACGGGATGTCGCATCTCATTTCTATGTGTCGAGATAGGATATAATATTCATTGCGAAGTGGCATGTATACCTCGTATTAACTTCAAAAGAATGTAAATGCGGCATTTCCATGCTAGGAAATAGCGTTTCCAGATGACCACGTATCGTAAGAATAGGGTTCTAGTACTTCTTAAAACGAGATGTCGCATCTCACTTCTATGTTTCGAGATAAGATATAATATTCATTGCGAAGTGTCATGTATACCTCGTATTAACTTCAAGAGAATGTAATTGCGACACTTCCCTGCTAGGAAGTAGAGTTTGCAGATGTCAACGTATCGTAGCAGTAGGGTTCTAATGCTACTTAAAACGAGATGTCGCATTTCATTTCTATGTTTCGTGATAAGATATAATATTCATTGTGGAGTGTTATGTATATCTCGTATTCACTTCAAAAGAATGTAAATGCGGCATTTCCATGCTAGGAAATAACGTTTGCAGATGTCTACGTACCGTAGCAATAGAGTTCTAATGCTTCTTAGAACGCGATATCGCATCTCACTTCTATATTTCATGATAACATATAATATTCATTGTGCAGTGTTATGTATACCTCGTATTCGCTTCAAAAGAATGTAAATGCGACTATTGCTTGCTAGGAAATAGCGTTTGCAGATGTCTACGTATCGTAGCAATAACGTTCTAATGCTACTTAAATCGCGATATCACATGTCATTTACATGTTTCGTGATAAGATATAGTATTCATTGCGAAGTGTTTTGTATACCTCGTATTCACTTCAAAAGGATGTAAATGCGAAACTTCCTTGATAGGAAATAGCGTTCCCAGATGACTACGTATGGAAACAATAGAGTTCTAATCCTTCTTAAAAGGAAATGGCGCATCACATTTCTATGTTTCATGATGAGATATAATATTCATTGCGAAGTGTCATGTATACCTCGTATTCACTTCAAAAGGATGTAAATGCGACACTTCCTTGCTAGGAAATAGCGTTTCCAGATGACTACGTGTCGCAACAATAGAGTTCTAATGATTCTTAAAACGCGACATCGCATGTCACTTCTATGTTTCATGATAAGATATAATGTTCATTGCGAAGTGTCATGCATATCTCGTATTCACTTCAAATGAATGTAAACACGAAACTTCCATGCTAGGAAATAGCGTTTGCAGATGTCTACGTATCGTTGCAATAGAGTTCTAATGCTTCTTAAAACGAGATGTCGCATCTCATATCTATGTTTCTTGATAAGATATAATATTCATTGCGAAGTGTCATGTATACCTCGTATTCACTTCAAAAGGATGTAAGTGCGACACTTCCTTGCTAGGAATTATTGTTTGCAGTTGTCTACGTATCGTAGCAATAGGGTTCTAATGCTACTTAAAACGAGATGTCGCATTTCATTTCTATGTTTCGTGATAAGATATAATATTCATTGCGAAGTGTCATGTATATCGCGTATTCACTTCAAAAGAATGTAAATGCGACACTTCCATGCTAGGAAATAGCGTTTCCAGTTGTCTACGTATCGTAGCAATAGAGTTCTATTGCTTCTTAAAACGCGAAATCGCATCGCAGTTCTATGTTTCATGATAAGATATATTACTCATTGCGAAGTGTCATGTATACCACGTCTGCACTTCAAAAGAATGTAAATGCCACACATCGTTGATAGGAAATGCGTTTCCAGATGTCTACGTATCGAAGCAATGAAGTTTTAATGCTCCTTAAATCGCGATAACGCATCACACTTTCATGTTTCACGATAAGACATAATATTCATTGCGAAGTGTAGTGTATACCACGTGTGCACTTCAAAAGAATGTAACTGCAACACTTCCTTGCTAGGAAATGCGTTTCCAGGTGTCTACGTATCGAAGGAATAAAATTTCGATGCTCCTTAAAACGCGATAACGCATCTCATTTCCATGTTTCATGATAAGACATAATATTCACTGCGAAGTGTAATGTGTACTTTGTCTATACTTCAAAAGAATGTAAATGCCACACTTCCTTGCTAGGAAATGCGATTCTAGATGTCTACGAATCGATGCAATGGAGTTCTAATGCTTCGTAAAACGCGAAATCGCATCGCAGTTCTATGTTTCATGATAAGATGTAATATTCATAGCATCGCGTTATGTTTATCTGCTTCTGCATATGAATTGAGTGTGAACCGTATACTTTCTTGCCCGGGGATAGCGTTTCTAGATGTCCAGGTGCCGAAGCATTTAATTTGTCATGCTTCATGCACCTCAATATTGCATTTCATATAAACAGTTCAAAGTAAGTTAGAAGGTTGTAATGACGCTCTATGCGTCGCATTATGCTTATCTGCTTTTGTGCTTTATAATGCTCTGGGATGTGAGAAGGTCCTCAACCATCCTTAACCCCCTAAAGAGAAGTCAAAAGTCCAGCGGCCCTGCATGTTAGCCATGGGAGCGCGGCGCGCCAGGCGCTACGCAATTTAAGTGATCAGGAGGATCCCCTCAGGGACACCCAAGGGGACGAGAAGAGGAAATCGCCGAAATCCACTGATCGATGGACTCGAACAATACCGAAGCCTACAGCCCACTCCACCAAGGAGCCCCGAGGAGGATGCAGGAGACCCGAGGACCACCAGCGAATTCAAGGAACCTGAAGAAGAGAACGTGAGAGCTTATTCGCTTAAGCGTCCCATTTCTTGTGTCGCATATTGTATATTGTATCTTATATCGTGAAGCGAGTTATGATACCCGGTAATTTGCGGCGTGTTGCGTAGTTTCCCGTAGCCCTTCTTAGTTAAACCCACGTCGAGACCATAAATAAACATGCCGTGACTTCAGTATCTCGCGACCTGAGTGTGTGTACTTGGCTAGGCGTAGTCGAGAGGAGGACCATTTTCAAGTTTCAAGGGTTGCTCCGCCCCAGGGTTCCCGGAGTCGTGTAGTCTATCCCTTAGCTACTTTCTGAGCAGCTGGCGCCCAAGAAAAGTTGTACGTGAGCGGATACCTTGGAACGATAGATCGCTTTAGATTAAAGTACGTTTTACACCTTAAAGCATTTAGATAATTAACCCCTTCGAGCTTCCCTGACTTACTATATATAGGTTTCCGTCACAACTAATAGGAACCATCACTTTATATAGATATATAGAACACACATAGTTTTAAGCGTAGAACTGAGAATTTGAGAACTTACTTTGAAATGTTAGTAGTGAGAAATTCCATCGGATTTCATAGAAATTCAGAACTTACTTGCTAGGAAACATAGGCAGATAAGGGCCATCGCGTTGCTTAGAACTTTAGAACTTGCTTACTTCAACAAAGATTTCTATTGGCTTCGCCCGTTCTTTTAGAAGAGTTTTTGATAAACCACATACTTTTCACGCTTCTGATATCTTTGATAGTTCGCGAGATGTAATCGTTTAAGTTTTAAAATGATTACTTAGTGTGGATTATTATTTAGTATCTCGCTCGTAAACGAGTCTGCATAGGATTTAATCCATAAGTTTTTAAGCCTGGAATTCATGTAGTTATTTGTTATTCACTTATTGCTGTAACGACAAAGATTCTGACCACTTCAAAATGGTTGACTTTCATCAATTTTCTTAAAAATTGAAATACTGCCCAACTGCTTGCATTAAAGACTGTAATTAAAGCTTTCGAAACATTTTACCTCTTATAGATGAATTCTGGAATTGAAATTGAATGTTTGACTTTTCTAGCTCCTGTTTAGACATTTTTCTATTGGAATGTTCAAGTATTTTTCATATTCGTAATTATTAAAAATGTTTTACTTGATTATTTTATTTAATACTTAGAATTTTCTGAGAAATATTTTTTATCGTAATGAACTATATAATTGCAATTATAATTCTTTATGAAATAATAATAACAGAAAGATATGTATCCATTCTTGTAGTTTGTTGTAAAGAGTATTTAATCTTACTATCTAAAATGAAACATTGAGATCTGTTTACAATCTAATGGAATTTAATTACCTTTTGATTCAAATTCACAATGATAATCTTCCATAGTTCAACAATTTTGTGAGCTGTCCTCAGGAATCCGCAGCTCAGTACCTATAAAATGAACGACACAAAGAACAGCCTAACCAAACGTATTCGAACCGATTTTTCAATACTAATCTTACCATGTTTAACTTATGCTGCAAACTATTCAAATGCCCTTCGAAAAGTGTTTATTCACAGTGAAGTAAACGGTAAGTATTACGCCTTCCACCACTGTTTACAATACGTATGTTTCATTTACTATCAAAACCGTGAGTATTATCGCCTTGCTTTACTTTTTGTAACCTTCAATGCCTTCATGTTACAGATCGTAAAAACTTGCTTTAAAATGCTCTATCGTATTACGGAAGAATGGACATACCAATTCATTTTAAAAAATGAAGATAACCTTCATATGTCCAACATAACTCCACTTACAAAAAAACTATTTTCACCAACGGATGGCCCCTCTGTACTATGCAATTTTATATTAGCAAAAACTTCTATGAAACTTATAGTTTCGTGGATATCTAAGGAGGTGCTAATTATTACTGCCCCACCCTGTATATTGTTATGGATGTGTCCAGCAAGGCAACGATGAACAGAGTTAAATTTAATATTATGGTGTTTACTATTTTACTTATAGTATATTTGTTTTTCTGGAATTTTGCCAAAAAACAATGTTCACGATGTCGACAGATGAATATATTTGTCTTAGAATTACAAGAGCCAACAATTTCGAAAGTAGAATATTACTTTACTTCGCTAACCGAATCATTGCAAACGTTAAGTAAAGTGCTTGCCTTTCAAAACAGTCAGATGCAAATTACGATACAACGTTTCCAAGAAATGGTACGTGCCACTGTTTTTTAATTTCCGTTTATTTAATCAAAGGAAATTTAATTGAAATATCCGCAAAATTTGAGGACAAAAAGTTATTGTAATTTTACGCAACATATATGATGGTGATAAAGGATAAGTATACGGAACTGAAAATGGAAAGTAGCGAGCAGAAAAAGAAACTGATGGAGCTACAAAGTAGATTGATACATCCGTCAAATGATGATTCTAGGTTAATAAAATCTGTTAATTAAAGAACTATTGCAAAAATCAAGTATAATCAATATTACTTCTGCCCAAAGGCTATAATAGAATTGGACCGAAATGGGTACAAGACAGGCAATTATATCTATACGTTCTATTCTATGCAAAGGCAAATATTTCAAAGAGAAAAGATGTGTTACTTACAAATTACTTATGTTCCTAGATATCTCACTAATTCAGGCTTCTTGTCTTGCAGAAATTATCATTCATGTAGCATGTAAAGGGGTCGAAGAATAGTAAAAGATTTTTATATTTCATAGCCTCACTTGATACGTCGATTGGATCACGTAAAATATCGGACATTAATTGCATCTACATCTTCAGACCTTAAATATATAATTGCAACAACATATTTAATAGCGTTTTAATAACATTTTTCTAATTGTTTATATCTATGTCTAATAAATATATATTAATCGAATAAGTTGCTTTACCAAAGAATAAAAGTATCTGAGGCTTACAAATCGGAGCATTACATAACAAACGTGCATCACATATATAATATTACATGTAACAAAAGATGAAGACCAAAAAGATCGTACATAAGTTGAATCCACAATGCGGTCATAGAGATACAGAAACGGCAAAAATTCCAAACAATAATTTAAAAAATTCAAAAAGGGGGGAGTGAAAATCCATCTCCTTGACGATGATAAGGAACAAGTCTGCCTCATGCACTACAATATCCCAAACAGCCAGCGATTGGCACGCCAATGACAACGGATGGAACGAATTCCGTGACAGAACTGTGCTAACAAAGTGCTCCTACTCAGCTTTCGAAATGACATACTGTTAGTACTGGGGCGGCATTCGTATCACGGCACTATTAAAGCACCGAGATATAGCACACGGCCGTGACAATGACACTATCAGCTCACCATAGCTACACGCGTGGTTGTGGCGTATGCTGACATTTATTAATGGGGAAGCTGTTTCCATAAAAATTATAAGCAAATATGAAAAATGACTAAACTGTGC
The DNA here is from genome assembly GCF_050948175.1 of Xylocopa sonorina. Classification (NCBI taxonomy): domain Eukaryota; kingdom Metazoa; phylum Arthropoda; class Insecta; order Hymenoptera; family Apidae; genus Xylocopa; species Xylocopa sonorina. The sequence continues at coordinate 1,051,610 of NW_027490115.1, read as the reverse complement.
AATTTATTTATTTTGATTCCAAAATAGATACACCGGCACAAGACAAAGATATAAGAACTCGATTTTATTATTTTCTATAAATTAGCTCGATAGGACGATTTTTTCCATAAAGTCGATAATTACTTTGTCATAAAAATATACACACTTATTTTATATATATTTTCTTCAATTTATTGTTGCAAATTCATGCAATTGTGGGTTACATTAAATACGATGACAGCATGTTATTTCAAAAATTACACAAGGCGAAGTTAGGGACGCAACAGCATGAATTTTTATTTTATAAGTAATATTTTTTTGATAAATAATATTTTTAGTCTATGATGGATTGAAAGAAATATATACGACTCGCTCAATAACTATAAATATAGGAAAACGACCATCAAAATGTCTATCAATACTCATATGCTGAACATCTACTGACATCTAACGGTTCTAATTTGTATGAAAGCACAGGTTCCCCATTGCCAAATGTGATCCTGCGTCATTGCTGAGGGGATTCATGAATGGAGCGATGATACGCGTGTCACCATGGTGCTGGTGCTGCGCGATTCGCTTGTCTAGAATGTGCTGGTAACACGTTCTGGCATTTTAGTTAACGAATCCGGTCACAGATGACTACGAATCAGTTGACACTCCTCGGAAGTGGCAATATAGTGCCGGCATGGTGTCGCTACCATCTTGCCGTTTGTTATCTGGGATGCTTTTTAGTGCATTATTCGGAATTGAATTTGAACACATAGCTACTTAATCGCAAATTTGTATGTACTGTGACGTGGTGACGTCACAAGGCTCGCTCACCCCCTCCCCCCCTGCTTCGGTTAGTCTAGCTCGCAGATCACCACCCATGCGAGAAGCGCGACACGGACCATTGCGATAGCTGTATTTGCGAGGAGCGTGAAATACACGATGGTAGAACCTTCCCCCCCCCCCCCCCCCCCCCGTTCGTTTCTCTCTCTCCGTTCGACGGATAAGACTGGCGAGCTGATGGAAGAAGCGACCTATAAGACGCCTCTTCGGCGGATAATAAGACCGCAGGTTCGCGGAAGGGCTGTGCGCCGAGGTAGCGTGACGGGCTCGACGGTGGAGGAGTCGGGAAGTGAGCAAGAAGAGACCCTGAAGCCCGAAGGATAGGATCCAGAGCTCTGCAACCATAAGACCGCTGCCATAGTCCATGGAGACTAACTGGATGTTTCTCGGGTGTGAGAAGGACCTCTACCCCTCCCTTGAGCCCATGGAGAGGAAAACTCAAGATGCACAGCGGAATTGCAGGTGAGCCGTGGAAAGCGCGGCGCGCGACACGCGCCGCAGTTCAAATAATCCAGAGGACCCCCTCTAGACACACCAGAGGGGGCGATCAGGGAAGATCGCCGAAATCCACCGATCGATGCCCCGAACAATACCGAAGCGTATGGCCCTACCCCATCAAGGAGCCCTAAGGAGGATCTAAGGGGATCCGAAGACCCCCAGCAAACCTATATAATGAGCTAGCCAGCACGAAGAGAGCCTCTTATTCTTCTGAACGACATAGCGACTACTTAGCGAGCAACCGAGCAAGCGATTATACGGAGCGATTCGGAGGAGAGAGAGAGAGAGAGAGAGAGAGAGAGAGAGAGAGAGAGAGAGAGAGAGAGAGAGAGAGAGAGAGAGAGAGAGGTAGACGGACTGAACGAGATCCATACTTGTTGGAAACGAGAACGTGAGTCCTTATACGCTAAAGCATCTCATTTGTTCCCTGCCGCAATTGTGATATCGCGTATTGTAATTTGTATTGTATAACGGGTGGTGATCCCCGGTCATTCGCGGCGTGTCGTATACCCTTTTGTAATACCGTGTCGAGGCAATCTAGAAAGAAGCGGTGAGTTCAGTATCCCGCGACCCTAATTTGCGCACTCGGCTAGAAGCAGTCGAGCGAAAGAGTATTTCGAAATTTCGAGGGTTATCTTGCACCGGGTTTCCCCGGGTTGCGTGGTTTACTAGTTTTTGCTACTTCTTGAGTAGCTGGCGCCCAAAAAGTCCCAGCCTCGCAGCTTCGAAATACATGCTGGATAGGAAATTTATTGCTCTGTACTTCGCGTTGCCGAAGCACGCGGATATTCTGTACCCCGATATAACCCCGGACTAAACTTCTGGATATCCCGTTATTATTGGTTCTATATACCCTTTTCTTGCGGATTGTAACGGGAAAAACCGTCACAGTACATAATTATACATGACTGCATAAAAAGGATGTCATATACTTTTATAATCAATGCGATATAAGAATATAAAACGATGAACTATCCACTCCCATCAGGAGTAAAAACAATGTTTGGTAGGCAAAGTTCATTGCAAAATATAATCAAGCAGTTAATATATCAAATCACTGCAAACAATAAATTACTGAATGTATAATGATATGAATAGTAAGAAAAACATATTTACCTGTTAGATGTTTATAAATTCAAATTTAAAAGTCCAAGTCACATTTAATATATTATTGTTTAACAACGTGATTTAATGTTGTTTCAAATAGGCGTGCAGAACTAGCTCGTACTTCTGTCAATGTAATTTCATTCGAAAAATACAAAGGATAGGAGGAAATATTCTGCAATATATAACATATATAAATCAACGGATGCAAGAGAGAACACTCGATCTCGGTGTAGCGAGACCGGGGCGTCATCCTGCAGTAATCGTATAACGCCTGTTCCGAGATGGTGTAGAGAGTGAATGTGGAGGGTGAGAAGCATAAAATAACAACAATGTAACTAAAGAGAAAGAGAAAGAGTATATGTGGAAGCATTGCATTTATTAAGAGGAAATCCTAGAAATATCAAACAACAGATTATATACCATACTGTAAGGGTAAGGTACAACGAAATAGACGATATCGTGAGAGAAACTAAAAAAATCGAGAAACTTAAAAAGAAAATAATAATTTAGATTGAGCAAATCAATATCACTGATCCCGGCAAGCTTAATGGAAAACGCATAACGATGAATCGGTTAGAGTATAAGATAGATGTTGGTCGCGGTTTGAGTGGCCCTGGGAATCCTTTGCCCGCATCAGGGCAGGCAGTAGGATGGTGGAGAGCCTGCTCTCCTGTTGCTTGGATCTATAGAATTCACATTCTATTGTAGAGTGGAAGCAGATAATTATAATGCTTTTCATAGAAGATTACAGCTTACTTAATTCGAAACGTTGAAATGAGATGAGTCATGGCATTGTATAATGCATTAGTACTCTATTGTCTCGACATGTAGACACTACGAAGGGCAATCCTGTTGCATGGAGCTGTAGAATTTACATTCTTATGAAGTTTTAAAGCAGATAAGCATAGAGATATGCATAAGAGATTACAGCATTCTTACTTTGAAACGATGAAATGGGATGCGCCAGCGCATTGCATGGAGAATTCTAGCTCGATTGCTTTAACAGACAGACACTACGGAGCGCCATGCCGTTGCATGGAATTATATAGTTCACATTCTATTGAAGACCTCTAACAGTTAAGCACAATGTTATGGACATATGATTACAGATTCTTTGCATTGAAACGTTGAAATGAGATGCGACATCGCGCTGCATGAAGTATTAGAAATGTCTTGCTTGGACACGTAGAGATCTGGAAACGATATTCTGTTGCAAGTAAGTATAGGATTCACATCCTTCTAAGGTCTAGATGCAGACAAATGTAACATATTGCAAAGAACATTGCAATTTACCATGAATCATTGAAATGACTTGCGACATCGTGTTGAATGAAGCAATAGAACTCTATTGCTCAGATAAGTAAACAAATGGAAACATTACTTCCTCGTAAGGAAGTGTCGCGTTTACATTCTTTTGAAGTGAATACGAGGTATACATGACACTTTGCAATGAATATTATATCTTATCATGAAACATAGAAATGAGATGCGATATCGCGTATTAAGAAGCATTAGAACTCCACTGCTTCGATACCTAGACACCTGGAAGCTCACTTCCTAGCAAGGATGTGTGACATTTACATTCTTTTGAAGTGCAGGCGAGCTATACATAACACTTCGCAATGAATACTATATCATACCGTGAAACATGGAAATGAGATGCGATGTCGCGTTTCAAGAAGCATTAGAACTATATAGCTTTGATACGTAGAGATCTGGAATCGCTATTTCCTAGCATGGAAGTGTGGCTTTTAAATTCTTTTGAAGTGTAGACGCGTCATACATAATACTACGCAATGAGTATTATTTCTTATAATGAGACGTAGAAATGAAATGCGATATCGCGTTTTCAGAAGCTTTAGAACTCTATTGCTACGATACGTAGACATCTGCAAACAATATTTCCTAGCATGCAAGAGGCGCATTTACATTCTGTTGAAGTGAATACGAGGTATACATGACACTTCGCAATGAATATTATGTCTTATTATGAAACATAGAAATGAAATGCGACATCTCGTTTTAAGAAGCATTAGAACTCTCTTGCTACGATACGTAGACATCTGGCAACGCTATTCCCTAACATGGAAGTGTCGCATTTACATTCTTTTGAAGTGAATACGAGATATACAGGACACTTCGCAATGGATACTATATCTTATCATGAAACATAGAAGTGAGATGCGATATCGCGTTTTAGGAAGCATTAGAACTCTATTGCTACGATGCGTAGACATCTGCAAATGTTATTTCCTAGCAAGGAAGTGTCGCATTTACATTCTGTTGAAGTGAATACGAGGTATACATAACAATCCACAATGAATATTGTATCTTATCATGAAACATAGGAGTGAGATGCGATATCGCGTTTTAAGAAGCATTAGAACTCTAGTGCTACGATACGTAGACATCTGCAAACAATATTTCCTAGCAAGGAAGTGTCGCATTTACATTCTTTTGAAGTGAATACGAGGCATACATAACACTCCACAATGAATATTGTATCTTATCATGAAACATAGGAGTGAGATGCGATATCGCGTTTTAAGAAGCATTAGAACTCTAGTGCTACGATACGTAGACATCTGCAAACAATATTTCCTAGCAAGGAAGGTTCGCATTTACATTCTTTTGAAGTGAATACGAGATATACGTGACACTTCGCAATGGATACTATATCTTATCATGAAACATAGAAGTGAGATGCGATATCGCGTTTTAGGAAGCATTAGAACTCTATTGCTACGATGTGTAGACATCTGCAAACGGTATTTCCTAGCAAGGAAGTGTCGCATTTACATTCTTTTCAAGTTAATACGAGGTATACATGACACTTCGCAATGAATATTATATCTTGTCATGAAACATAGGAATGAAGTGCGATATCGCGTTTTAGGAAGCATTAGAACTCTATTGCTACGATACGTATACATCTGGAAACGCTATTCCCTAGCATGGAAGTGTCGCATTTACATTCTTTTGAAGTGAATACGAGATATACAGGACACTTCGCAATGGATACTATATCTTATCATGAAACATAGAAGTGAGAGGCGATATCGCGTTTTAGGAAGCATTAGAATTCTATTGCTACGATGCGTAGACATCTGCAAATGTTATTTCCTAGCAAGGAAGTGTAGCATTTACATTCTGTTGAAGTGAATACGAGGTATACATAACACTCCACAATGAATATTGTATCTTATCACGAAACATAGAAATGAAATGCGACTTCTCATTTTAAGAAGCATTAGAGCACCATTGCTACGATACGTAGATATCTGCAAACGCTATTTCCTAGCATGGAAGTGTCGCATTTACATTCTTTAGAAGTGAATACGAGGTATACATAACATTCCAGAATGAATATTATATCTTATTACGAGACATAGAAATGAAATACGACTTCTCATTCTAAGAAGCATTAGAACTCTATTGCTACGATACGTAGACATCTGCAAACGCTATTTCCTAGCACGGAAGTGTCGCATTTACATTCTTTTGAAGTGAATCCGAGGTATACATAACACTCCACAATGAATATTGTATCTTATCACGAAACATAGAAATGAAATGCGACATCTCGTTTTAAGTAGCATTAAAACACTATTGCTACGATACGTAGACATCTGCAAACGCTATTTCCTAGCATGGATGTGTCGCATTTACATTCTTTTGAAGTGAATACGAGGTATGCATAACACTCCACAATGAATATTGTATCTTATCACGAAACATAGAAATGAAAAGCGACATCTCGTTTTATGTAGCATTAAAACACTATGGCTACGATACGTAGACATCTGCAAACGCTATTTCTTAGCATGGAAGTGTCGCATTTATATTCTTTTGAAGTGAATACGAGGTATACATGACACTTCGCAATGAATATTATATCTTATTATGAAACATGGAAGTGAGATGCGATATCGCGTTTTAAGAAGCATTAGAACTCTAGTGCTACGATACGTAGACATCTGCAAACAATATTTCCTAGCAAGGAAGTGTCGCATTTACATTCTTTTGAAGTGAGTGCGAGGTATACATAACACTCCACAATGAATATTGTATCTTTTCACGAAACATAGAAATGAAATGCGACATCTCGTTTTAAGTAGCATTAAAACTCTATTGCTACGATACGTAGTCATCTGCAAACGCTATTTCCTAGCATGGAAGTTTCGTATTTACATTCTTTTGAAGTGAATACGAGATATGCGTGACACTTCGCAATGGATACTATATCTTATCATGAAACATAGAAGTGAGATGCGATATCGCGTTTTAGGAAGCATTAGAACTCTATTGCTACGATGCGTAGACATCTGCAAACGTTATTTCCTAGCAAGGAAGTGTCGCATTTACATTCTTTTGAAGTTAATACGAGGTATACAAGACACTTCGCAATGAATATTATATCTTATCATGAAACATAGGAATGAGGTGCGATATCGCGTTTTAGGAAGCATTAGAACTCCATTGCTACGATACGCAGACATCTGCAAACGCTATTTCCTATCATGGAAGTGTCGCATTTACATTCTTTTGAAGTGAATACGAGGTATACATAACACTCCACAATGAATATTGTATCTTATCACGAAACATAGAAATGAAATGCGACATCTCGTTTTAAGAAGCATTAGAACTCTATTGCTACGATACGTAGACATCTGCAAACGCTATTTCCTAGCATGGAAGTGTCGCATTTACATTCTTTGGAAGTGAATACGAGGTATGCATAACACTCCACAATGAATATTGTATCTTATCGCGAAACATAGAAATGAAATGCGACATCTCGTTTTAAGTAGCATTAAAACTCTATTGCTACGATAAGTAGACATCTGCAAACGCTATTTCCTAGCATGGAAGTGTCGCATTTACATTCTTTTGAAGTGAATACGAGGTATACATAACAATCCACAATGAATATTGTATCTTATCATGAAACATAGGAATGAGGTGCGATATCGCGTTTTAGGAAGCATTAGAACCCTATTGCTACGATACGTATACATCTGGAAACGCTATTCCCTAGCATGGAAGTGTCGCATTTACATTCTTTTGAAGTGAATACGAGATATACAGGACACTTCGCAATGGATACTATATCTTATCATGAAACATAGAAGTGAGATGCGATATCGCGTTTTAGGAAGCATTAGAATTCTATTGCTACGATGCGTAGACATCTGCAAATGTTATTTCCTAGCAAGGAAGTGTAGCATTTACATTCTGTTGAAGTGAATACGAGGTATACATAACACTCCACAATGAATATTGTATCTTATCACGAAACATAGAAATGAAATGCGACTTCTCATTTTAAGAAGCATTAGAGCACCATTGCTACGATACGTAGACATCTGCAAACGCTATTTCCTAGCACGGAAGTGTCGCATTTACATTCTTTAGAAGTGAATACGAGGTATACATAACATTCCAGAATGAATATTATATCTTATTACGAAACATAGAAATGAAATACGACTTCTCATTTTAAGAAGCATTAGAACTCTATTGCTACGATACGTAGACATCTGCAAACGCTATTTCCTAGCAAGGAAATGTCGCACTTACATTCCATTGAAGTGAATACGAGGTATACATAACATTCCACAATGAATATTATATCTTATTACGAAACATAGAAATGAAATACGACATCTCATTTTAAGAAGCATTGGAACTCTATTGCTACGATACGTAGACATCTGCAAACGCTATTTCCTAGCATGGAAGTGTCGCATTTACATTCTTTTGTAGTGAATACGAAGTATACATGACATTTCGCAATGAATATTATATCTTATCATGAAACATAGAAGTGAGATGCGATATCGCGTTTTAGGAAGCATTAAAACTCTATTGCTACGATATGTAGACATCTAGAAACGCTATTTCCTAGCAAGGATATGTCGCACTTACATTCCATTGAAGTGAATACGAGGTATGCATAACATTACGCAATGAATATTATATCTTATTACGAAACATAGAATTGAAATACGACATCTCGTTTCAAGAAGGATTAGTACTCTATTGCTAATATACGTAGACATCTGCAAACCATATTTCCTAGCAAGGAAATGTCGCAATTACATTCCATTGAAGTGAGTACGAGGTATACATAACATTGCACAATGAATATTATATCTTATTACAAAACATAGAAATGAAATACGACATCTCGTTTTAAGAAGCATTAGTACTCTATTGCTGTGATACGTAGACATCTGCAAACAATATTTCCTAGCATGTGAGTTTCGCATTTACATTCTTTTGAAGTGAATACGAGGTATACATGACACTTCGCAATGAATATTATACCTTATCATGAAACATAGGAGTGAGATGCGATATCGCGTTTTAAGAAGCATTAGAACTCTATTGCTACGATACGTAGACATCTGCAAACGCTATTTCCTAGCATGGAAGTGTCGCATTTACATTCTTTTGAAGTGAATCCGAGGTATACATAACACTCCACAATGAATATTGTATCTTATCACGAAACATAGAAATGAAATGCGACATCTCGTTTTAAGTAGCATTAAAACACTATTGCTACGATACGTAGACATCTGCAAACGCTATTTCCTAGCATGGAAGTGTCGCATTTACATTCTTTTGAAGTGAATACGAGGTATGCATAACACTCCACAATGAATATTGTATCTTATCACGAAACATAGAAATGAAAAGCGACATCTCGTTTTATGTAGCATTAAAACACTATGGCTACGATACGTAGACATCTGCAAACGCTATTTCCTAGCATGGAAGTGTCGCATTTAGATTCTTTTGAAGTGAATACGAGGTATACATGACACTTCGCAATGAATATTATACCTTATTATGAAACATGGAAGTGAGATGCGATATCGCGTTTTAAGAAGCATTAGAACTCTAGTGCTACGATACGTAGACATCTGCAAACAATATTTCCTAGCAAGGAAGTGTCGCATTTACATTCTTTTGAAGTGAGTGCGAGGTATACATAACACTCCACAATGAATATTGTATCTTATCACGAAACATAGAAATGAAATGCGACATCTCGTTTTAAGTATCATTAAAACTCTATTGCTACGATACGTAGTCATCTGCAAACGCTATTTCCTAGCATGGAAGTTTCGCATTTACATTCTTTTGAAGTGAATACGAGATATGCGTGACACTTCGCAATGGATACTATATCTTATCATGAAACATAGAAGTGAGATGCGATATCGCGTTTTAGGAAGCATTAGAACTCTATTGCTACGATGCGTAGACATCTGCAAACGTTATTTCCTAGCAAGGAAGTGTCGCATTTACATTCTTTTGAAGTTAATACGAGGTATACAAGACACTTCGCAATGAATATTATATCTTATCATGAAACATAGGAATGAGGTGCGATATCGCGTTTTAGGAAGCATTAGAACTCCATTGCTACGATACGTAGACATCTGCAAACGCTATTTCCTATCATGGAAGTGTCGCATTTACAGTCTTTTGAAGTGAATACGAGGTATACATAACATTCCACAATGAATATTATATCTTATTACGAAACATAGAAATGAAATACGACATCTCATTTTAAGAAGCATTGGAACTCTATTGCTACGATACGTAGACATCTGCAAACGCTATTTCCTAGCATGGAAGTGTCGCATTTACATTCTTTTGTAGTGAATACGAAGTATACATGACATTTCGCAATGAATATTATATCTTATCATGAAACATAGAAGTGAGATGCGATATCGCGTTTTAGGAAGCATTAAAACTCTATTGCTACGATATGTAGACATCTAGAAACGCTATTTCCTAGCAAGGATATGTCGCACTTACATTCCATTGAAGTGAATACGAGGTATGCATAACATTACGCAATGAATATTATATCTTATTACGAAACATAGAAATGAAATGCGACATCTCGTTTTAAGTAGCATTAAAACACTATTGCTACGATACGTAGACATCTGCAAACGCTATTTCCTAGCATGGAAGTGTCGCATTTACATTCTTTTGAAGTGAATACGAGGTATGCATAACACTCCACAATGAATATTGTATCTTATCACGAAACATAGAAATGAAAAGCGACATCTCGTTTTATGTAGCATTAAAACACTATGGCTACGATACGTAGACATCTGCAAACGCTATTTCCTAGCATGGAAGTGTCGCATTTAGATTCTTTTGAAGTGAATACGAGGTATACATGACACTTCGCAATGAATATTATACCTTATCATGAAACATAGGAGTGAGATGCGATATCGCGTTTTAAGAAGCATTAGAACTCTATTGCTACGATACGTAGACATCTGCAAACGCTATTTCCTAGCATGGAAGTGTCGCATTTACATTCTTTTGAAGTGAATCCGAGGTATACATAACACTCCACAATGAATATTGTATCTTATCACGAAACATAGAAATGAAATGCGACATCTCGTTTTAAGTAGCATTAAAACACTATTGCTACGATACGTAGACATCTGCAAACGCTATTTCCTAGCATGGAAGTGTCGCATTTACATTCTTTTGAAGTGAATACGAGGTATGCATAACACTCCACAATGAATATTGTATCTTATCACGAAACATAGAAATGAAAAGCGACATCTCGTTTTATGTAGCATTAAAACACTATGGCTACGATACGTAGACATCTGCAAACGCTATTTCCTAACATGGAAGTGTCGCATTTACATTTTTTTGAAGTGATTACGAGCTATACATAACATTCCACAATGAATATTATATCATATTACGAAACATAGAAATGAAATACGACTTCTCATTTTAAGAAGCATTAGAACTCTATTGCTAATATACGTAGACATCTGCAAACAATATTTCCTAGCAAGGAAATGTCGCACTTACATTCCATTGAGGTGAATGCGAGGTGTACATAACTTTACACAATGAATATTATATCTTATTACAAAACATAGAAATGAAATACGACATCTCGTTTTAAGAAGCATTAGTACTCTATTGCTGTGATACGTAGACATCTGCAAACAATATTTCCTAGCATGTGAGTTTCGCATTTACATTCATTTGAAGTGAATACGAGGTACACATGACACTTCGCAAAGAATATTATATCTTATCATGAAACATAGAAGTGAGATGCGATATCGCGTTTTAAAAAGCAACAGAACTCTATTGCTACGATACGTAGACATCTGCAAACAATATTTCCTAGCAAGGAAGTGTAGCATTTACATTCTGTTGAAGTTAGTACGAGGTATACATGACACTTCGCAATGAATATTATACCTTATCATGAAACAAAGAAGTGAGATGCGTTATCGCGTTTTAAGAAGCATTAGAACTCTATTGCTACGATACGTAGACATCTGCAAACGCTATATCCTAGCATGGAAGTGTCGCATTTACATTCTTTTGAAGTGAATACGAGGTATACATAACACTCCACAATGAATATTGTATCTTATCGCGAAACATAGAAATGAAATGCGACATCTCGTTTTAAGTAGCATTAGAAATCTATTGCAACGATACGTAGACATCTGCAAACGCTATTTCCTAGCATCGAAATGTCGCACTTACATTCCATTAAAGAGAATACGAGGTATACATAACATTACACAATGAATATTATATCTTATTGCGAAACATAGAAATGAAATACGACATCTCGTTCTAAGAAGCATTAGTACTCTATTGCTGTGATACGTAGACATCTGCAAACAATATTTCCTAGCATGTGAGTGTCGGATTTACATTCTTTTGAAGTGAATACTAGATATACATGACAATCTACAATGAATATTATATCTTATCACGAAACATAGAAAGGAAATGCGACATCTCGTTTTGAGAAGCATTAGTACTCTATTGCTACGATACGTAGACATCTGCAAACGCTATTTCCTAGCATGTAAGTGTCGCATTTACATTCTTTTGATGTGAATACGAGGTATACATAACATTCCACAATGAATATTATATCTTATTACGAATCATAGAAATGAAATACGACTTCTCATTCTAAGAAGCATTAGAACTCTATTGCTACGATACGTAGAAATCTGCAAACGCTATTTCCTGGCATGGAAGTGCCGCATTTACATTCTTTTGAAGATTATACGAGGTATACATAACACTTCGCAATGAATATTATATCTTATCATGAAACATAGAAGTGAGATGCGATTTCGCGTTTTAAGAAGCATTAGAACCCTATTGCTACGATATGTAGACATCTGCAAACGCTATTTCCTAGCACGGAAGTGTCGCACTTACATCGTTTTGAAGTGAATACGAGGTATACATAACACTCCACAATGAATATTATATCTTATTACGAAACATAGAAATGAAATACGACATCTCGTTTTAAGAAGCATTAGTACTCTATTGCTGTGATACGTAGACATCTGCAAACAATATCTCCTAGCATGTGAGTGTCGCATTTACATTCTTTTGAAGTGAGTATGAGGTATACATGACACTTCGCAATGAATATTATATCTTATCATGAAACATAGAAGTGAGATGCGACATCGCGTTTTAAGAAGCATTGGAACTCTATTGCTACGATACGTAGACATCTGCAAGCGCTATTTCCTAACATGGAAGTGTCGCATTTACATTTTTTTGAAGTGAATACGAGGTATACATAACATTCCACAATGAATATTATATCATATTACGAAACATAGAAATGAAATACGACTTCTCATTTTAAGAAGCATTAGAACTCTATTGCTAATATACGTAGACATCTGCAAACAATATTTCCTAGCAAGGAAATGTCGCACTTACATTCCATTGAAGTGAATACGAGGTATACATAACACTCCACAATGAATATTATATCTTATCACGAAACATAGAAATGAAATGCGACATCTCGTTTTAAGTAGCATTAGAACTCTATTGCTACGATACGTAGACATCTGCAAACGCTATTTCCTAGCATGGAAGTGTCGCATTTACATTCCTGTGATGTGAGTACGAGGTATGCATGACACTTCGCAATGAATATTATACCTTATCACGAAACATAGAAGTGAGATGCGATATCGCGTTTAAAGGAGCATTAGAACTCTATTGCTACGATGCGTTGACATCTGCAAATGCTATTTCCTAGCAAGGAAGATTCGCATTTACATTCTTTTGAAGTGAATACGAGATATACATGACACATCGGAATGAATATTATATCTTATCATGAAACATAGGAGTGAGTTGCCATATCGCGTTTTGAGAAGCATTAGAACACCATTGCTTCGATACGTAGACATCTGCAAGCGCTACTTCCTAGCTGGAGAAGTGTCGCTTTTACATTCATCTGAAGTGAATACGAGATATACATGACACGTCGCAATGAATATTATATCTTATCATGAGACATAGATGTGAGATGCGATATCGCGTTTTAAGAAGCATTAGAACTCTATTGCTACGATACGTGGACATCTGCAAACGCTATTTCCTAGAATGGAAGTGTCGCATTTACATTCTTGTGAAGTGAAATCGAGGTATACATGACACTTCGCAACGAATATTATATCTTATTACGAAACATAGAAATGAAATACGACATCCCGTTTTAAGAAGGATTAGTACTCCATTGCTAATATACGTAGACATCTGCAAACAATATTTCCTAGCAAGGAAATGTGGCAATTACATTCCATTGAAGTGAATACGAGGTATACATAACATTACACAATGAATATTATATCTTATTACGAAACATAGAAATGAAATATGACATCTCGTTTTAAGAAGCATTAGTACTCTATTGCTGTGATACGTAGACATCTGCATACAATATTTCCTAGCATGTGAGTTTCGCATTTACATTCTTTTGAAGTGAATACGAGGTATACATGACACTTCGCAATGAATATTATATCTTATCATGAAACATAGGAATGAGGTGCTATATCGCGTTTTGAGAAGCATTAGAATTCTATTGCTAATATACGTAGACATCTGTAAACAATATTTCCTAGCATGTAAGTGTCGCATTTACATTCATTTGAAGTGAGTACGAGGTATACATGGCACTTCGCAATGAATATTATATCTAATCATGAAACACAGAAGTCAGATGCGATATCGCGTTTTAAGAAGCATTAGAACTCTATTGCTACGATACGTAGACATCTGCAAACTATATTTCCTAGCAAAGAAGTGTCGCATTTACATTCTTTTCAAGTGAATACGAGGTATACATAACACTCCACAATGAATATTATATCTTATCACGAAACATAGGAATGAAATGCGACATCTCGTTTTAAGAAGCATTAGAACTCTATTGCTGCGATACGTAGACATCTGCAAACGCTATTTCCTAGCATGTAAGTGTCGCATTTGCATTCTTTTGAAGGGAATACGAGGTATACATGACACTCCGCAATGAATATTATATCTATACATGAAACATAGAAGTGAGGTGCGATATCGCGTTTTAAGAAGCATTAGAACTCTATTGCTACGATACGTAGACATCTGCAAACGCTATTTCCTAGCATGGAAGTGTCGCATTTACATTCCTGTGATGTGAGTACGAGGTATGCATGACACTTCGCAATGAATATTATACCTTATCACGAAACATAGAAGTGAGATGCGATATCGCGTTTAAAGAAGCATTAGAACTCTATTGCTACGATGCGTTGACATCTGCAAATGCTATTTCCTAGCAAGGAAGATTCGCATTTACATTCTTTTGAAGTGAATACGAGATATACATGACACATCGGAATGAATATTATATCTTATCATGAAACATAGGAGTGAGTTGCCATATCGCGTTTTGAGAAGCATTAGAACACCATTGCTTCGATACGTAGACATCTGCAAGCGCTACTTCCTAGCTGGAAAAGTGTCGCTTTTACATTCATCTGAAGTGAATACGAGATATACATGACACGTCGCAATGAATATTATATCTTATCATGAAACATAGATGTGAGATGCGATATCGCGTTTTAAGAAGCATTAGAACTTTATTGCTACGATACGTGGACATCTGCAAACGCTATTTCCTAGAATGGAAGTGTCGCATTTACATTCCTGTGAAGTGAAATAGAGGTATACATGACACTTCGCAATGAATATTATATCTTATTACGAAACATAGAAATGAAATACGACATCTCGTTTTAAGAAGGATTAGTACTCCATTGCTAATATACGTAGACATCTGCAAACAATATTTCCTAGCAAGGAAATGTCGCAATTACATTCCATTGAAGTGAATACGAGGTATACATAACATTACACAATGAATATTATATCTTATTACGAAACATAGAAATGAAATGCGACATCTCGTTTTAAGTAGCATTAGAACTCTATTGCTACGATACGTAGACATCTGCAAACGCTATTTCCTAGCATGGAAGTGTCGCATTTACATTCCTGTGATGTGAGTACGAGGTATGCATGACACTTCGCAATGAATATTATACCTTATCACGAAACATAGAAGTGAGATGCGATATCGCGTTTAAAGAAGCATTAGAACTCTATTGCTACGATGCGTTGACATCTGCAAATGCTATTTCCTAGCAAGGAAGGTTCGCATTTACATTCTTTTGAAGTGAATACGAGATATACATGACACATCGGAATGAATATTATATCTTATCATGAAACATAGGAGTGAGTTGCCATATCGCGTTTTGAGAAGCATTATAAATCTATTGCTACGATACGTAGACATCTGCAAACGCTATTTCCTAGCATGGAAGTGTCGCATCTACATTCTTTTGTAGTGAATACGAAGTATACATGACTCTTCGCAATGAATATTATATCTTATCATGAAACATAGGAGTGAGATGTGATATCGCGTTTTAGGAAGCATTAGAACTCTATTGCTACGATACCTAGACATCTGCAAACGCTATTTCCTAGCATGGAAGTGTCGCATCTACATTCTTTTGTAGTGAATACGAAGTATACATGACTCTTCGCAATGAATATTATATCTTATCATGAAACATAGGAGTGAGATGTGATATCGCGTTTTAGGAAGCATTAGAACTCTATTGCTACGATATGTAGACATCTGCAAACGCTACTTCCTAGCATGGAAGTGTCGCATTTACATTCTTTTGAAGTTAATACGAGGTATACATGACACATCGCAATGAATATATTATATCTTATCATGAAACTTAGAAGTGAGATATCGCGATATCCGCAAACGCTACTTCCTAGCATGGAAGTGTCGCATTTACATTCTTTTGAAGTGAATACGAGGTATACATGACACTTCGCAATGAATATTATATCTTATCATGAAACATAGAAGTGAGATGCGATATCGCGTTTTAAGAAGCATTAGAACTCTATTGCTACGATACCTAGACATCTGCAAACGCTATTTCCTAGCATGGAAGTGTCGCATCTACATTCTTTTGTAGTGAATACGAAGTATACATGACTCTTCGCAATGAATATTATATCTTATCATGAAACATAGGAGTGAGATGTGATATCGCGTTTTAGGAAGCATTAGAACTCTATTGCTACGATATGTAGACATCTGCAAACGCTACTTCCTAGCATGGAAGTGTCGCATTTACATTCTTTTGAAGTGAATACGAGGTATACATAACACTTTACAATGAATATTATATCTTATCACGAAACATAGGAATGAAATGCGACATCTCGTTTTAAGAAGCATTAGTACTCTATTGCTACGATACGTAGACATCTGGAAACGCTATTCCCTAGCATGGAAGTGTCGCATTTACATTCTTTTGAAGTTAATACGAGGTATACATGACACATCGCAATGAATATATTATATCTTATCATGAAACTTAGAAGTGAGATGCGATATCGCGTTTTAAGAAGCATTAGAACTCTATTGCTACGATACGTAGACATCTGGAAACGCTATTCCCTCGCATGGAAGAGTCGCGTTTACATTCTTTTGAAGTGAATACGAGATATACATGACACTTCGCAATGGATACTATATCTTATCATGAAACGTAGAAGTGAGATGCGATATCGCGTTTTAAGAAGCATTAGAACTCTATTGCTACGACACCTAGAAATCTGCAAACGCTATTTCCTAGCATGGAAGTGTCGCATTTACATTCTTTTGAAGTGAATACGAGGTATACATAACACTTTACAATGAATATTATATCTTATCACGAAACATAGGAATGAAATGCGACATCTCGTTTTAAGAAGCATTAGTACTCTATTGCTACGATACGTAGACATCTGGAAACGCTATTCCCTAGCATGGAAGAGTCGCGTTTACATTCTTTTCAAGTGAATAAGAGGTATACATAACACTCTACAATGATTATTATATCTTATCACGAAACATAGGAATGAAATGCGACATCTCGTTTTAAGAAGCATTAGTACTCTATTGCTACGATACGTAGACATCTGGAAACGCTATTCCCTAGCATGGAAGTGTCGCATTTACATTCTTTTGAAGTTAATACGAGGTATACATGACACATCGCAATGAATATATTATATCTTATCATGAAACTTAGAAGTGAGGTGCGATATCGCGTTTTAAGAAGCATTAGAACTCTATTGCTACGATACGTAGACATCTGGAAACGCTATTCCCTAGCATGGAAGTGTCGCGCTTACATTCTTTTGAAGTGAATACGAGATATACGTGACACTTCGCAATGGATGCTATACCTTATCATGAAACGTAGAAGTGAGATGCGATATCGCGTCTTAAGAAGCATTAGAACTCTATTGCTAGGATGCGTAGACATCTGCAAATGTTATTTCCTAGCAAGGAAGTGCCGTATCTACATTCTTTTGCAGTGAATACGAAGTATACATGACTCTTCGCAATGAATATATTATATCTTATCATGAAACATAGAAGTGAGGTGTGATATCGCGTTTTAAGAAGCATTAGAACTCTATTGCTACGATACGTAGACATCTGCAAACGCTATTTCCTAGCATGGAAGTGCCGCATTTACATTCTTTTGAAGTGAATACGAAGTATACATGACACTTCGCAATGAATATTATATCTTATCATGAAGCATAGAAGTGAGATGCGATATCGCGTTCTAAGAAGCATTAGAGCTCTATTGCTACGATACCTAGACATCTGCAAACGCTATTTCCTAGCATGGAAGTGTCGCATTTACATTCTTTTGAAGTGAATGCGAGGTGTACATGACACTTCGCAATGAACATTATATCTTATCAAGAAACATAGAAGTGAGATGCGATATCGCGTTTTAGGAAGCATTAGAACTCTATTGCAACGATACGTAGATATCTGCAAACGCTATTTCCTAGCATGGAAGTTTCGCATCTACATTCTTTTGTAGTGAATACGAAGTATACATGATTCTTCGCAATGAATATTATATCTTATCATGAAACATAGAAGTGAGATGCGATATCGCGTTTTAGGAAGCATTAGAACTCTATTGCTACGATATGTACACATCTGCAAACGTTACTTCCTAGCATGGAAGTGTCGCATTTACATTCTTTTGAAGTGAATACGAGATATACATGACACTTCGCAATGAATATCATATCTTATCATGAAACATAGGAATGAGGTGCTATATCGCGTTTTGAGAAACATTAGATCTCTATTGCTAATATACGTAGACATCTGCAAACAATATTTCCTTGCAAGGAAATGTCGCACTTACATTCCATTGAAGTGAATACGAGGTATACGTAACACTCCACAGTGAATATTATATCTTATTACGAACCATAGTAATGAAATGCGACATTTCGTTTTACGAAGCATTAGAACTCTATTGCTACGATACGTAGACATCTGCAAACGCTATTCCCTAGCATGGAAGTGTCGCATTTACATTCTTTTGAAGTGAATACGAGGTGTACATTACACTTCGCAATGAATATTATATCTTGTCATGAAACATAGAAGTGAGATGCGATATCGCGTTTTAGGAAGCATTAGAACTCTATTGCTACGATATGTAGACATCTGCAAGCGCTACTTCCTAGCTGGAGAAGTGTCGCTTTTACATTCATCTGAAGTGAATACGAGATATACATGACACGTCGCAATGAATATTATATCTTATCATGAGACATAGATGTGAGATGCGATATCGCGTTTTAAGAAGCATTAGAACTCTATTGCAACGATACGTAGACATCTGCAAACGCTATTTCCTAGCATGGAATTGTCGCATTTACATTCTTTTGAAGTGAGTACGAGGTATACATAACACTCTGCAATGAATATTACATCTTATCACGAAACATTGGAATGAAATGCGACATCTCGTTTTAAGAAGCATGAGAACTCTATTGCTCCGATACGTAGACATCTGCAAAGGCTATTTCCTAGCATGTAAGTGTCGCATTTACATTCTTTAGAAGTTAATACGAGGTATACATGACACTTCGCAATGTATATTATATCTTATCATGAAACATAGGAATGAGGTGCGATATCGCGTTTTAAGAAGCATTAGAACTCTATTGTTACGATACGTAGACATCTGAAAACGCTGTTTCCTAGCATGGAAGTTCCGCATTTACATTCTTTTGAAGATAATACGAGGTATTCATAACACTTCGCAATGAATATTATATCTTATCATGAAACATAGAAGTGAGATGCGATATCGCGTTTTAAGAAGCATTAGAACTCTATTGCTACGATACGTAGACATCTGCAATCGCTATTTCCTAGCATTGAAGTGTCGCATTTACATTCTTTTGAAGTGAATACGAGGTATACATAACACTCCACAATGAATATTGTATCTTATCTCGAAACATAGAAATGAAATGCGACATCTCGTTTTAAGTAGCATTAAAACTCTATTGCTACGGTACGTAGACATCCGCAAACGCTATTTCCTAGCATGGAAGTGCCGCATTTACATTCTTTTGAAGATAATACGAGGTATACATAACACTTCGCAATGAATATTATATCTTATCATGAAACATAGTAGTGAGATGCGATATCGCGTTTTAAGAAGCATTAGAATTCTATTGCAACGATACGTAGACATCTGCAAACAATATTTCCTTCCAAGGAAGTGTCGCATTTACATTCTTTTGAAGTGAATACGAGGTATACATAGCATTCCACAATGAATATTATATCTTATTACGAAACATAGAAATGAAATGCGACATCTCGTTTTAAGTAGCATTAAAACACTATCGCTACGATACGTAGACATCTGCAAACGATATTTCCTAGCATGGAAGTGTCGCACTTACATACTTTTGAAGTGAATACGAGATATACATAACACTTCGCAATGAATATTATATCTTATCATGAAACATACAAGTGAGATGCGATATCGCGTTTTAAGAAGCATTAGAACTCTATTGCTACGATACGTAGGCATCTGCAAACAATATTTCCTAGCAAGGAAGTGTCGCATTTACATTCTTTTGAAGTGAATGCGAAGTATACATAACACTCCACAATGAATATTGTATCTTATCACGAAACATAGAAATGAAATGCGACATCTCGTTTTAAGTAGCATTAAAACTCTATTGCTACGATACGTAGACATCTGCAAACGCTATTTCCTAGCATGGAAGTGTGGCATTTACATTCTTTTGAAGTGAATACGAGGTATACATAACATTCCACAATGAATATTATATCTTATTACGAAACATAGGAATGAGGTGCTATATCGCGTTTTGAGAAGCATTAGAACTCTATTGCTAATATACGTAGACATCTACAAACAATATTTCCTAGCAAGGAAATGTCGCACTTACATTCCATTGAAGTGAATACGAGGTATAGATAACATTACACAATGAATATTATATCTTATTACGAAACATAGAAATGAAATACGACATCTCGTTTTAAGAATGATTAGTACTCTATTGCTAATATACGTAGACATCTGCAAACAATACTTCCTAGCAAGGAAATGTCGCAGTTACATTCCATTGAAGTGAATACGAGGTATACATAACATTACACAATGAATATTATATCTTATTACGAAACATAGAAATGGAATATGACATCTCGTTTTAAGAAGCATTAGTTCTCTATTGCTGTGATACGTAGACATCTGCATACAATATTTCCTAGCATGTGAGTTTCGCATTTACATTCTTTTGAAGTGAATACGAGGTATACATGACACTTCGCAATGAATATTATATCTTATTACGAAACATAGGAATGAGGTGCTATATCGCGTTTTGAGAAGCATTAGAACTCTATTGCTAAAGACGTAGACATCTGCAAACAATATTTCCTAGCAAGGAAATGTCGCAATTACATTCCATTGAAGTGAATACAAGGTATACATAACATTACACAATGAATATTATATCTTATTACGAAACATAGAAATGAAATATGACATCTCGTTTTAAGAAGCATTAGTACTCTATTGCTGTGATACGTAGACATCTGCATACAATATTTCCTAGCATGTGAGTTTCGCATTTACATTCTTTTGAAGTGAATACGAAGTATACATGACACTTCGCAATGAATATTATATCTTATCACGAAACATAGAAGTGAGATGCGATATCGCGCTTTAAGAAGCATTAGAACTCTATTGCAACGATACGTAGACATCTGCAAATGTTATTTCCTAGCATGGAAGTTTCGCATTTACATTCTTTTGAAGTGAATACGAGATATACATGACAATTCGCAATGAATATTATATCATATAATCAAACATTGGAATGAGGTGCTATGTCGCGTTTTGAGAAGCATTAGAATTCTATTGCTAATATACGTAGACATCTGCAAACAATATTTCCTAGCAAGGAAATGTCGCACTTACATTCCATTGAAGTGAATACGAGGTATACATAACACTCCACAATGAATATTATATCTCATCACGAAACATAGAAATGAAATGCGACATCTCGTTTTAAGTAGCATTAGAACTCTATTGCTACGATACGTAGACATCTGCAAACCCTATTTCCTAGCATGGAAGTGTCGCATATACATACTTTTGAAGTGAATACTCGGTATACGTAACACTTCGTAATGAATATTATATCTTATCATGAAACATAGATGTGAGATGCGATATCGCGTTTTAAGAAGCATTAGAACTCTATTGCTACGATACGTGTACATCTGCAAACGCTATTTCCTAGAATGGAAGTGTCGCATTTACATTCTTGTGAAGTGAAATCGAGGTATACATGACACTTCGCAATGAATATTATATCTTATCATGAAACATGGAAATGCGATGCGATATCGTGTTTTAAGAAGCTTTAGAACTCTATTGCTTCGATACGTAGACATTTGCAAACGCTATTACATAGCAAGGAAGTGTCGCATTTACATTCTTTACATGTGAATACGAGGAATACATGACACTGAGCAATGAATATTATATCTTGTCATGAAACATAGAAATGAGATGCGATATCCCGTTTTAAGAAGTAATAGAACTCCATTGCTTCGATACGTAGACATTTGCAAACGCTATTACCTAGCAAGGAAGTGTCGCATTTAAATTCATTTGAAGTGAATAGGAGTTATACATGACCATCCGCAAGGAATATTATACCTTATCATGATACATAGAAGTGAGATGCGATATCGCGTTTTGAGAAGCATTAGAACCCTAATGCCACGAAACGTAGACATCTGCAAAACGCTATTTCCTAGCAAGGAAGTGTCGCATTTACATTCTTTTGAAAGGAATACGAGGTATACATGACACCTCGCAATGAATATTACATCTTATCATGAAACATAGGACTGAGATGTGATATCGCGTTTTAAGAAGCATTGGAATTCAATTGCTACAATACGTAGACATCTGCAGATGCAATTTCCTAGCAAGAAAGTAACTCGCATACACATCAAATGAATGTAAATGCGATACATCCTTGCTAGGAAATAGCGTTGGAAGATGTCTACGTATCGAAGCAATAGAGTCCTAATGACTCTTAAAGCGGTATGTCGCATCTCATTTCTATTTTTCATGATAAGATATAATATTCATTGTGCAGCGTTATGTATACCTCGTATTCACTTCAAAAGAATGTAAATGCGACTCTTCCTTGCTAGGAAATAGCGTTTCCAGATGTCTACGTATCGAAATAATAATGCTTCTACTGCTTCTTAAAACGAGATGTCGCATATCATTCCTATGTTTCATGATAAAATGTAATATTCCAAGCGAAGTGTCATGTGCACCTCGTATTCACTTCAAAAGAATGTAAATTCGACACTTCCTTCCTAGGAAATAGCGTTTGCAGATATCTACGTATCGTAGCAATTGAGATCTAATGCATCTTAAAACGAGATGTCGCATTCCATTTCTATGTTTCGTGATAAGATATAGTATTCATTGCGAAATGTCACGTGCACCTCGTATTCACTTCAAAAGTAAGTAAATGGACATTTCCATGCTAGGAAATAGCGTTTGCAGATGTCTACGTATCGTAGCAATGGTGTTCTAATACTGCTTAAAACGCGATATCGCATCTCACTGTTATGTTTCATGGTAAGATACAATATTCATTATGGAGTGTTATGTATACCTCGTACTCACTTCCAAAGAATGTAAATACGACCCTTCCATGCTAGGAAATAACCTCTGCAGATGTCTACGTATCGTAGCAATATAGTTCTAATGCTTCTTAGAACGCGATATCGCATCTCACTTCTATGTTTCATGATAAGATATAATATTCATTGCGAAGTATCATGTATACCTCGTATTCACTTCAAAAGAATGTAAATGCGACACTTCCTTGCTTGGAGATAGCGTTTCCAGATGACCACGTATCGTAAGAATAGAGCTCTAGTGCTACTTAAAACGAGATGTCGCATTTCATTCCTATGTTTCGTGATAAGATATAATATTCATTGTGGAGTGTTATGTATACCTCGTATTCACTTCAACAGAATGTAAATGCGACACTTCCATGCTAGGAAATAGCGTTTCCAGATGTCTACGTATCGTAGCAATAGGGTTCTAATGCTTCTTAGAACGCGATATCGCATCTCACTTCAATGTTTCATGATAAGATATAATATTCATTGCGAAGTGTCATGTATACCTCGTATTCACTTCAAAAGAATGTAAATGCGACACTTCCATGCTAGGAAATAGCGTTTCCAGATGACCACGTATCGTAAGAATAGAGTTCTAATACTTCTTAAAACGGGATGTCGCATCTCATTTCTATGTTTCATGATAAGATATAATATTCATTGCGAAGTGACGTGTATACCTCGTATTCACTTCAAAAGAATGTAAAAGCGACACTTCCTTGCTAGGAAATAGCGTTTACAGATGACTACGTGTCGAAACAATAGAGTTCTAATGACTCTTAAAAGGCGATATCGCATGTCACTTCTATGTTTCATGATAAGATATAATGTTCATTGCGAAGTGTCATGTATACCTCGTATTCACTTCAACAGGATGTAAATGCGACACTTCCTTGCTAGGGAATAGCGTTTCCAGGAGTCTACGTATCGTAGCAACAGAGTTCTTGTGCTTCTTAGAACGCGATATCGCATCTCATTCCTTTGTTTCATGATAAGATTTAAAATTCGTTGCGAAGTGTCACGTATACCTCGTATTCACTTCAAAAGAATGTAAATGCGACCCTTCCATGCTAGGAAATAGCCTTTGCAGATGTCTACGTATCGTAGCAATAGAATTCCAATGCTTCTTAAAACGCAATATCGCATCTCACTTCTATGTTTCATGATAAGATATAATATTCATTATGAAGTGTCATGTATACTTCGTATTCACTTCAAAAGAATGTAATTGCGACACTTCCCTGCCAGGAAGTAGAGTTTGCATATGTCTACGTATCGAAGCAATAGGGTTCTAATGCTTCTCAATACGCGATGTCGCATCTCATTTCTATGTTTCAGGATCAGATATAATTTTCATTGCGAAGTATTATGTATGCCTCGTATTATCTTCAAAAGAATGTAAATGCGGCACTTCCATGCTAGGAAATAGCGTTTGCAGATGTCTACGTATCGTAGCAATAGAGTTCTAATGCTTCTTAAAACGAGATGTTGTATTTCATTTCTATGTGTCGTAATAAGATATAATATTCATTGTGGAATGTTATGTATACCTAGCACTCACTTCAAAAGAATGTAAATATGACACTTCCATGCTAGGAAATAGTGTTTACAGATGACTACGTGTCGAAACAATAAAGTTCTAATGACTCTTAAAAACATGCGATATCGCATGTCACTTCCATGTTTCATGATAAGATATAATGTTCATTGCGAAGTGTCATGTATATCTCGTATCCACTTCTAATGAATGTAAATGCGACACTTCCTTGCTAGGAAATAGCGTTTGCAGGGTTCTACGTGTCGTGGCAATAGAGTTCTAATTCTTCTTAAAACGAGATGTCGTATCTCATTTCTATGTTTCATGATAAGATATAATATTCATTGCGAAGTGTCATGTATACCTCGTATTCACTTCAACAGGATGTAAATGCGACACTTCCTTGCTAGGGAATAGCGTTTCCAGGAGTCTACGTATCGTAGCAACAGAGTTGTAGTGCTTCTCAGAACGCGATATCGACTCTCATTCCTTTGTTTCATGATAAGATTTAAAATTCATTGCGAAGTGTCACGTATACCTCGTATTCACTTCAAAAGAATGTAAATGCGACCCTTCCATGCTAGGAAATAGCCTTTGCAGATGTCTACGTATCGTAGCAATAGAATTCTAATGCTTCTTAGAACGCGATATCGCATCTCACTTCTATGTTTCATGGTAAGATATAATATTCATTGCGAAGTGTCATGTATACCTCGTATTCACTTCAAAAGAATGTAAATGCGACACTTCCATGCTAGGAAATAGCCTTTGCAGATGTCTACGTATCGTAGCAATAGAATTCTAATGCTTCTTAGAACGCGATATCGCATCTCACTTCTATTTTTCATGGTAAGATATAATATTCATTGCGAAGTGTCATGTATACCTCGTATTCACTTCAAAAGAATGTAAATGCGACACTTCCATGCTAGGAAATAGCGTTTCCAGATGACCACGTATCGTAAGAATGGAGTTCTAATACTTCTTAAAACGAGATGTCGCATCTCATTTCTACGTTTCATGATAAGATATAATATCCATTGCGAAATGACGTGTATACCTCGTATTCACTTCAAAAGAATGTAAATGCGACACTTCCATGCTAGGAAATAGCGTTAGCAGATGTCTACGTATCATAGCAATAGTGTTCTAATGCTTCTTAAAACGAGATGTTGTATTTCATTTCTATGTGTCAAATAAGATATAATATTCATTTTGGAATATTATGTATACCTCGCACTCACTTCGAAAGAATGTAAATGCGACACTTCCTTGCTAGGAAATAACATTTGCAGATATCTACGCAACGTAGCAATAGAGTTCTAGTGCTTCTTAAATCGCGATATCGCATCTCACTTCTATGTTTCGAGATGAGATATAATATTCATTGCGAAGTGTCATGTATACCTCGTATTCACTTCAAAAGAATGTAAATATGACACTTCCTTGCTGGGAGATAGCGTTTCCAGATGACCACGTATCGTAAGAATAGAGCTCTAGTGCTACTTAAAACGAGATGTCGCATTTCATTCCTATGTTTCGTGATACGATATAATATTCATTGTGGAGTGTTATGTATACCTCGTATTCACTTCAACAGAATGTAAATGCGACACTTCCATGCTAGGAAATAGCGTTTCCAGATGTCTACGTATCATAGCAATAGAGTTCTAATGCTTCTTAACACTATTCCTACCAGGACCGGTCAAATGACCGTTTTTAAATTTTCAATTGGAATTTCCTACATTCAACGTATGTGAATCGCACATTGGTATGTGAATGCACAGAGGTAGAGGCATTTAGAGTGTTGGGATATAAATGGGAACCGTCTACTGCAAAGTTATTTGCATTTTTTGCAATTCTGTATGCACGCGGCGCATATGAGGCTAAGAATATAGATATAGCACTTCTATGGAATAAAAAGTGGGGCCCGCCTTCTTTCTCAAATACTATGAGTAGACATGACTTTACGGAGATTATGAGATTTATTCGATTTGACGACAGAGATCAACGAAGCCAACGGTTACAAACCGATAAATTTGCTATGATTTCCGAAGTTTGGTACAAGTTTATTGACAACAGTCAAAATTGTTATAAACCAGGACCATATATTACTATTGACGAACAATTGTTTCCAACGAAAGCATGGTGTAGATTCACTCAATACATGCCCAATAAACCGGACAAATTTGGTATAAAAATTTGGTTAGCATCCGATGTACGTAGCAAATATATAATAAACGGCTTTCCTTATTTGGGAAAAGGTGAAAGTAGAGAACCCTCAGTTCCTCTTGGAGAGTTTGTTACTATGAAATTAGCAGAACCGTATGTAGGATGCGGAAGAAATATAACCACGGACAACTTTTTTACAAGCCTACCTTTAGCAACAAAACTTTTAGCAAAAAATACTACGATTGTTGGGACAATTAGAGCAAATAGAAAAGAGCTACCAAGTCTGGCAAAACTGAAAAATGACGACATGGCACTTTTTTCAACCAAAATCTATCGCTCAAATAATTGTATGTTGACAGTTTACAAAGCCAAACCAAGAAAGAAAGTTCTAATTCTCAGTTCAATGCACAACTCCGTACAAATTGAAAAAAATGACACCCGAACACCGGAGACAATTCAATTATAAAATAGCACCAAGTTTGGCGTAGATGTGACCGACCAAATGGCCAGAAATTATTCGGTAAAATCTAAATCTCGCAGATAGACTTTGCAAGTATTTTTTAATATCTTGGATTTAGCCGGGATAAATGCATGGGTGTTATATAAAGAAACTACGGGGGGAGAAATTACAAGACAGGAATTTCTATTTCAATTGGCAGAAGAACTTGCAATCGAATACCAACAAGAGCTCGGCAAAGAAAATCAACCAATACTCATCGCAAGTACAAGTACAGGTTCTCGAGAACGGAAAACATGTCAGATAAGGTATTGTAAAGATAATAAGACGAACATTATCTGTCTAATATGTAAAAAGTACGTATGCGGAAAATGTACAGTTGAGAAGCCCATTTGTAAAAAATGCGACGAAAAAGAATAAAATATAGATTATGTACTCTTGAATAAAAGAAAATACATTTTTATACTAGTAAGCTGGCTATTGGTCTGCATTCAATATTGAAAAATATAAGTTGTGGAAGACCGGTCATTTGACCAGCCGCGGTAGGAATAGGTATACGTGAAGTGTCGGTAGGAATAGTGTTAAATCGCCATATTACATCTCATTTCTATGTTTCATGATAAGATATAATACTCATTGCGAAGTGTCATGTATACCTCGTCTACACTTCAAATGAATGTAAATCCGACACTTCCTTCCTAGGAAATAGCGTTTGCAGATGTCTCCGAATCGAAGCAATAAAGTTTTAATACTTCTTAAATCGCGATATAGCATCTCACTTCTGTGTTTCATGATAAGATATAATATTCATTGCGAAGTGTCACGTATACCTCGTATTCACTTCAAAAGAATGTAAATGCAACACTTCCTTGCTAGGAAGTAGCGTTTGAAGATGTCGACGTATCGAAGCAATGGAGTTCTGGTGCATCTTAAATCGCGATATCGAATCTCAATTCTATGCTTTATGATAAGATATAATATTCAATGTGCAGTGTTATGTATATCTCGTATTCACTTCAAAAGAATGTAAATGCGACACTTCCTTGCTAGGGAATAGCGTTTGCAGATGTCTACGTATCGAAGCAATAGAATTCTAATGCTTCTTAAATCGCGATATCGCATCTCATTTCTATGTTTCATGTTAAGATATCATATCCATTGTGCAGTGTTATGTATACCTCGTATTCCTTACAAAGGAATGCAAATGCTACACTTCCTTGCTAGGAAGTAGCGTTTATAGATGTCTACGTGTCGAAGCAAGAGAGTTCTAATGCTTCTTAAATCGCCATATCGCATCTCATTTCTATGTTTCATGATAAGATATAATATTCACTGTGCTGTGCTATGTATACCTCGCATTCACTTCAAAAGAATGTAAATGCGACACTTCCTTGCTAGGAAATTGCGTATGTAGACGTCTACGTATCGTAGAATTAGTGCTCTAATGCTTCACAAAACGCGACATCCTTTCTCATTTCTATGTTTCATGATAGTATATCATATTGTTTGCGAAGTGCCATGTATATCTCGCATACACTTCAACTGAATGTACGTGCGTCACTTCCTTGCTAGGGAATAGCGTTTGCAGATGTCTACGTATCGAAGCAATAGAATTCTGATGCTTCTGAAATCGCGATGTCGTTTCTCATTTTTATGTTTCATGATAGTATATAATACTCATTGCGTAGTGTCATGTATACCTCGCATACACTTCAAATGAATGTAAATGCGACACTTCTTGCTAGGAAATAGCGTTTGCAGATGTCTGCGTATCGTGGCATTAGAGTTCTAATGCTTCTCAAAACGCGGTATCGCTTCCCAATTTTATGTTTCATGGTAGTATATAATATTCATTGCGTAGTGTCATGTATACCTCGCATACACTCCAAATGAATGTAAATGCGACACTTCCTTGCTAGGAAATAGCGTTTGCAGATGTCTACGTATCGAAGCAATAGAGTTCTAACGCTTCTTAAATCGCGATATCGCATCCCATTTCTATGTTTCATGATAAGATATAATTTCCATTGTGCTGTGTTATGTATACCTCATATTCACCTCAAAAGAATGTAAATGCGACACTTGCTTGCTAGGAAATAGCGTTTACAGATGTCTACGTATCGAAGCAATAGAGTTCTAATGCTTCTTAAATCGCCATATCGCATCTCATTTCTGTGTTTCATGATAGGATATAATATTCATTGTGCAGTATTATGTATATCACGTCTATACTTCAAATGAACGTAAATGCGACACTTCCTTGCTAGGAAATAGCGTTTGCAGATGTCTACGTATGGAAGCAATAGAATTCTAATGCTTCATAAATCGCCATATCGCATCTCATTTCTATGTTTCATGATAAGATATAATATTCATTGCGAAGTGCGATGTATACCTCGCATACACTTCAACTGAATGTACATGCGACACTTCTTTGTTAGGAAATAGCGTTTGCATATGTCTACGTATCGAAGCAATAGAGTTCTAATGCTTCTTAAAACGCCATATCGCATCTCATTTCTATGTTTCATGATAAGATATAATATTCATAGCGAAGTGTTATGTATACCTCGTATTCACATCAAAAGAATGTAAATGCGACACTTCCTTGCTAGGAAATAGCGTTTGCAGATGTATACGTATCGTAGCATTAGTGCTCTAATGCTTCTCAAAACGCGACATCGTTTCTCATTTCTATGTTACATGATAGTATATAATATTCATTGCGTAGTGTCATGTATACCTCGCATACACTTCAAATGAATGTAAATGCGACACTTCCTTGCTAGGAAATAGCGTTTGCAGATGTCTACGTATCGAAGCAATAGAATTCTAATGCTTCATAAATCGCCATATCGCATCTCATCTCTATGTTTCATGATAAGATATAATATTCATTGCGAAGTATCATGTATGCCTCGTATTCCTTTCAAAAGAAAGAAAATGCGACACTTGCTTGCGAGGAAGTAGCGTTTGCAGATGTCTACGTATCGAAGCAATAGAGTTCTAATGCTTCTTAAATCGCCATATCGCATCCCATTTATATGTTTCATGATAAGATATCATATCCATTGTGCAGTGTTATGTATACCTCGTATTCCTTTCAAAGGAATGTAAATGCTACACTTCCTTGCTAGGAAGTAGCGTTTATAGATGTCTACGTATCGAAGCAAGAGAGCTCTAATGCTTCTTAAATCGACATATCGCATCTCATATCTACGTTTCCTGATAAGATATAATATTCGTTGCCAAGTATCATGTATACCTCGTATTCCTTTCAAAAGAATGTAAATGCTTCACTTCCTTGCTAGGAAGTAGCGTTTGCAGATGTCTACGTATCGAACCAATAGAGTTCTAATGCTTCTTAAATCGCCATATCGCATCTCATTTCTATGTTTCATGATAAGATATAATATTCATTGTGCAGTGTTATGTATATCTCGTCTATACTTCAAATGAATGTAAATGCGATACTTCCTTGCTAGGAAATAGCGTTTGCAGATGCCTGCGTATCGTGGCATTAGAGTTCTAATGCTTCTCAAAACGCGATATCGCTACACATTACTATGTTTCATGATAATATATAATATTCATTGTGGAGTGTTATGTATACCTCGTATTCACTTCAAAACAATGTAAATGCGACACTTCCTTGCTAGGAAATGGCGTTTGCAGATGTCTACGTATCGTGGCATTAGAGTTCTAATGCTTCTCAAAACGCGATATCGCTTCACATTTCCATGTTTCATGATAATATATAATATTTATTGTGGAGTGTTATGTATACCTCGTATTCACTGCAAATGAATGTAAATGCGACACTTCCTTGCTACGAAATAGCGTTTGCAGTTGTCTACGTATCGAAGCAATAGACATCTAATGCTTCATAAATCGCCATATCGCATCTCATCTCTATGTTTCATGATAAGATATAATATTCATTGTGCAGTGTTATGTACATCACGTATATACTTCAAATGAATGTAAATGCGACACTTCCTTGCTAGGAAGTAGCGTTTGCAGATGTCTACGTATCGAAGCAATAGAGCTCTAATGCTTCTTAAATCGCGATATCGCCTCTCATTACTATGTTTCATGATAACATATAATATTAATGGTGCAGTGTTATGTATATTTCATCTATACTTCGAATGAATTTAAATGCGACACTTGCTTGCTAGGAAATAGCGTTTGCAGATGTCTACGTATCGAAGCAATAGAATTCTAATGCTTCATAAATCGCAATATCGCATCTCATTTCCATGTTTCATGATAATATATAATATTCATTGCGAAGTGTTATGTATACCTCGCATACACTTCAAATGAATGTAAATGCGGCACTTCTTTGCTAGGATATAGCGTTTGCAGATGTCTACGTTTCGAGGCAATAGTGTTCTAAACTTGTTAATTCGCGATATCGCATCTCATTTATATGTTTCATGATAATATATAATATTCATTGCGAAGTGCCATTTATACCTCGCATACACTTCAAATGAATGTAAATGCGACACTTCCTTTCTAGGAAATAGCGTTTGCAGATGTCTACGTATCGAAGAAATAGAGTTCTAAAGCTTGTTAATTCGCGATATCGCTTCTCATTTCTGTGTTTCATGATAATATATAATATTCACTGTGCAGCGTTATGTATACCTCGCATACACTTCAAATGAATGTAAATGCTAAACTTCCTTGCTAGGAAGTAGCGTTTATAGATGTCTACGTATCGAAGCAAGAGAGTTCTAATGCTTCTTAAATCGCCATATCGCATCTCATTTCTATGTTTCATGATAAGATATAATATTCACTGTGTTGTGTTATGTATACCTCGTATTCACTTCAAATGAATGTAATTGCGAAACTTCCTTGCTAGGAAATAGCGTTCTTGCAGATGTATACGTATCGAAGCAATAGAGTTCTAATGCTTCTTAAATCGCCATATCGCATTTCATTTCTATGTTTCATGATAAGATATAATATTCATTGTGCAGTGTGATGCATATCTTGTCTATGCTTCAAATGAATGTAAATGCGACTCTTCGTCGCTAGGACATAGCGTTGGCAGATGTCTATGTATCGTAGCAATAGGGTTCTAATGCTTCTTAAGTCGCGATATCGCATTTCATTTCTATGTTTCATGATAAGATATAATATCCATTGTGCAGTGTTTTGTATACCTCGTATTCCTTTCAAAAGAATGTAAATGCGACACTTGCTTGCTAGGAAGTAGCTTTTGCAGATGTCTACGTATCGAACCAATAGATTTCTAATGCTTCTTAAATCGCCATATAGCATCTCATTTCTATGCTTTATGTTAAGATATAATATTCAATGTGCAATGTTATGTATATCTCGTACTCACTTCAAAAGAATGTAAATGCGACACTTCCTTGCTAGGGAATAGCGTTTGCAGATGTCTACGTATCGAAGCATTAGAATCCTAATGCTTCTTAAATCGCGATATCGCATCTCATTTCTATGTTTCATGATAAGATATAATATCCATTGTGCAGTGTTATGTATACCTCGTATTCCTTTCGAAGGAATGTAAATGCTACACTTCCTTGCTAGGAAGTAGCGTTTATAGATGTCTACGTATCGAAGCAAGAGAGTTCTAATGCTTCTCAAATCGCCATATCGCATCTCATTTCCATGTTTCATGATAGGATATAATATTCATTGCGAAGTGTAATATATACTTCGTATTCAATTCAAAAGAATGTAAATGCTACACTTCCATGCTAGGAAATAGCGTTTGCAGATGTCTACGTATCGAGGCAATAGAGTTCTAAACTTGCTAATTCGCGATATCGCATCTCATTTCTATGTTTCATGATAATATA
The DNA here is from genome assembly GCF_050948175.1 of Xylocopa sonorina. Taxonomy (NCBI): domain Eukaryota; kingdom Metazoa; phylum Arthropoda; class Insecta; order Hymenoptera; family Apidae; genus Xylocopa; species Xylocopa sonorina. The sequence goes on along the minus strand of NW_027490115.1, from coordinate 1,017,618 downwards.
TAATATTCATTGCGAAGTGCCATGTATACCTCGCATACACTCCAAATGAATGTAAATACGACACTTACTTGCTAGGAAATAGCGTTTTCAGATGTCTACGTATCGAGGCAATAGGGTTCTAAACTTGTTAATTCGCGATAACGCATCTCATTTATATGTTTCATGATAATATATAATATTCATTGCGAAGTGCCATGTATACCTCGCATACACTTCAAATGAATGTAAATGCGACACTTCCTTGCTAGGAAATGGCGTTTGCAGATGTCTACGTATCGTGGCATTAGAGTTCTAATGCTTCTCAAAACGCGATATCGCATCACATTTCTATGTTTCAAGATAATATATAATATTCACTGTGGAGTGTTATGTATACCTCGTATTCACTTCAAAAGAATGTAAATGCGACACTTCCTTGCTAGGAGATGGCGTTTGCAGATGTCTACGTATCGTGGCATTAGTGCTCTAATGCTTCTCAAAACGCGATATCGTTTCTCATTTCTATGTTTCATGATAGTATATAATATTCATTGCGTAGTGTCATGTATACCTCCCATACACTTCAAATGAACGTAAGTGCGACACATCCTTGCTAGGAAATAGCGTTTACAGATGTCTACGTATCGAAGCAATAGAATTCTAATGCTTCATAGTTCGCAATATCGCATCTCATTTCCATGTTTCATGATAAGATGTAATATTCATTGCGAAGTGTCATGTATACCTCGTTTTGCTTTCAAAAGAATGTAAATGCGACACTTCCTTGCTAGGAAATAGCGTTTGCAGATGTCTACGTATCGAAGCAATAGAGTTCTAATGCTTCTTAATTCGTCATATCGCATCTCATATCTATGTTTCCTGATAAGATATAATATTCATTGCGAAGTGTCATGTGTACCTCGTATCCATTCAAAAGAATGTAAATGCGACACTTGCTTGCTAGGAAGTAGCGTTTGCAGATGTCTACGTATCGAAGCAATAGAGTTCTAAAGCTTGCTAATTCGCGATATCGCATCTCATTTCTATGTTTCATGATAAGATATAATATTCATTGCGAAGTGTCATGTATACCTCGTATTCCTTTCGAAAGAATGTAAATGCGACACTTCCTTCCTAGAAACTAGCGTTTGCAGATGTCTACCTATCGAAGCAATAGAGTTCTAATGCTTCTTAAATCGTCATATCGCATCTCATATATACGTTTCTTGATAAGATATAATATTAATTGCGAAGTGCTATGTATACCTCGTATTCCTTTCAAAAGAATGTAAATGCGTCACTTCTCGTTAGGAAGTGGCGCTTGCAGATGTTTACGTATCGAAGCAATAGAGTTCTAGTGCTTCTTAAATCGCCATATCGCGTCTCATTTCTATGTTTTATGATAAGATATAATATTCATTGTGCAGTGTTGTGTATATCTCGTCTATACATCAAACGAATGTAAATGCGACACTTCCTCTGCTTGGAAATAGCGTTTTCAGATGTCTACGTATCGTGGCATTAGGGTTCTAATGCTTCTCAAAACGCGATATCGCTTCTCATTTCTATGTTCCATGACAATATATAATATTCATTGCGAAGTGTCATGTATACCTCGAATACCCTTTAATTGAATGTAAATGCGACACTTCCTTGCTAGGAAATAGCGTTTGGAGATGTCTACGTATCGAAGCAATAGAATTCTAATGCTTCATGTATCGCCATATAGCATCTCATTTCTATGTTTCATGATAAGATATCATATCCATTGTGAAGTGTTATGTATACCTCGTATTCCTTTCAAAGGAATGTAAATGCTACACTTCCTTGCAAGGAAGTAGCGTTTATAGATGTCTACGTATCGAAGCAATAGAATTCTAATGCTTCTTAAATCGCCATATCGCATCTCATTTCTAGGTTTCATGGTAAGATATAATATTCATTGTGCAGTGTTATGTATGCCTCGTACTCACTTCAAAAGAATGTAAATGCGACACTTCCCTGCTACGAAATAGCGTTTTCAGATGTCTACGTATCGAAGCAATAGACATCTAATGCTTCATAAATCGCCATATCGCATCTCATCTCTATGTTTCATGATAAGATATAATATTCAATGTGCAGTGTTATGTACATCACGTATATACTTCAAATTAATGTAAATGCGACACTTCCTTGCTAGGAAGTAGCGTTTGCAGATGTCTACGTATCGAAGCAATAGAGCTCTAATGCTTCTTAAATCGCGATATCGCCTCTCATTACTATGTTTCATGATAACATATAATATTAATTGTGCAGTGTTATGTATATTTCATCTATACTTCGAATGAATTTAAATGCGACACTTCCTTGCTAGGAAATAGCGTTTGCAGATGTCTGCGTGTCGTTGCATTAGAGTTCTAATGCTTCTCAAAACGCGGTATCGCTTCTCAATTCTATGTTTCATGATAGTATATAATATTCATTGCGTAGTGTCATGTATACCTCGCATACACTTCAAATGAATGTAAATGCGACACTTGCTTGCTAGGAAATAGCGTTTGCAGGTGTCTACGTGTCGAAGCAATGGAGTTCTAACGCTTCTTAAATCGTCACATCGCATCTCATATCTACGTTTCCTGATAAGATATAATATTCATTGCGAAGTATAATGTATACCTCGTATTCCTTTCAAAAGAATGTAAATGCTTCACTTCCTTGCTAGGAAGTAGCGTTTGCAGATGTCTACGTATCGAAGCAATAGTGTTCTAATGCTTCTTAAATCGCCATATCGCATCTCATTTCCATGTTTCATGATAAGATATAATATTCATTGCGAAGTGTAATATATACTTCGTATTCAATTCAAAAGAAAGTAAATGCGACACTTCTTTGCTGGGAAATAGCGTTTGCAGTTGTCTACGTATCGTAGCATTAGTGCTCTAATGCTTCTCAAAACGCGACATCGTTTCTCATTTCTATGTTTCATGATAGTATATAATATTCAATGCGTAGTGTCATGTATACCTCGCATACACTTCAAATGAATGTAAATGCGACACCCCCTTGCAAGGAAATAGGGTTTGCAGATGTCTACGTATCGAAGCAATAGAATTCTAATGCTTCATAAATCGCAATATCGCATCTCATTTCCATGTTTCATGATAAGATGTAATATTCATTGCGAAGTGTCATGTATACCTCGTACTCCTCTCAAAAGAATGTAAATGCGACACTTCCTTGCTAGGAAGTAGCGTTTGCAGATGTCTACGTATCGTGGCATTAGAGTTCTAATGCTTCTCAAAATGCGATATCGCTTCTCATTTCTATGTTTCATGATAATATACAATATTCATTGCGAAGTGTCATGTATACCTCGTATTCCTTTCAAAAGAATGAAAATGCGACACTTCCTTGCTAGGAAGTAGCGTTTGCATATGTCTACGTATCGAAGCAATAGAGATCTAATGGTTCTTAAATCACCATATCGCATCTCATTTCTATGTTTCATGATAAGATATAATATTCATTGCGAAGTGCCATGTATACCTCGCATACACTTCAATTGAATGTACATACGACACTTCCTTGCTAGGAAATAGCGTTTGCAGATGTCTACGCATCGAAGCAATGGAATTCTAATGCTTCTTAAATCGCCATATTACATCTCATTTCTATGTTATATGATAAGATATAATATTCATTGTGGAGTGTTATGTATACCTCGTATTCACTTCAAAAGAATGTAAACGCGACACTTCCTTGCCAGGAAATAGCGTTTGCAGATGTCTACGTATCGAAGCAATAGAATTCTAATGCTTCTTAAATCGCCATATCGCATCTCATTTCTACGTTTCATGATAAGATATAATATTCACTGTCCAGTGTTATGTATACCTCGTATTCACATCAAAAGAATGTAAATGCGGCACTTCCTTGCTAGGAAATAGCGTTTGCATGTGTCTACGTATCGAAGCAATAGGTTTCTAATGCTTCTTAAGTCGCGATATCGCATCTCATTTCTATGTTTCATGATAAGATATAATGTTCATTGCGAAGTGCCATGTATACCTCGCATACACTTCAATTGAATGTACATACGACGCTTCCTTGCTAGGAAATAGCGTTTGCAGATGTCTACGCATCGAAGCAATAGAATTCTAATGCTTCTTAAATCGCCATATTACATCTCATTTCTATGTTATATGATAAGATATAATATTCATTGTGGAGTGTTATGTATACCTCGTATTCACTTCAAAAGAATGTAAACGCGACACTTCCTTGCTAGGAAATAGCGTTTGCAGATGTCTACGTATCGAAGCAATAGAATTCTAATGCTTCATGAATCGCCATATCGCATCTCATTTCTATGTTTCATGATAAGATATCATATCCATTGTGAAGTGTTATGTACACCTCGTATTCCTTTCAAAGGAATGTAAATGCTACACTTCCTTGCTAGGAAGTAGCGTTTATGGATGTCTACGTATCGAAGCAATAGAGTTCTAATGCTTCTTAAATCGCGATATCGCATCACATTTCTATGTTTCATGATAAGATATAATATCCATTGTGCAGTGTTATGTATACCTCGCATACACGTAGATGAATGTAAATGCGACACTTTCTTGCTAGGAAATAGCGTTTGCAGATGTCTACGTATCGAAGCAATAGTGTTCGAATGCTTCTTAAATCGCGATATCGCATCTCATTTCTATGTTTCATGATAAGATATAATATTCATTGTGCAGCGTTATGTATACCTCGTGTTCACCTCAAAAGAATGTAAATGCGACACTTCCTTGCTAGGAAATAGCGTTTGCAGTTGTCTACGTATCGTAGCATTAGTGCTCTAATGCTTCTCAAAACGCGACATCGTTTCTCTTTTCTATGTTTCATGATAGTATATAATATTCATTGCGTAGTGTCATGTATACCTCGCATACACTTCAAATGAATGTAAATGCGACACTTCCTTTCTAGGAAATAGTATTTGCAGATGTCTACGTATCGTAGCAATAGTGTGCTAATGCATCTTAAAACGCGTTATCACTTCTCATTTCTATATTTCACGATAATATATTATATTCATTGCGAAGTGTCATGTATACCTCGCATGCACGTCAATTGAATGTAAATGCGACACTTCCTTGCTAGGAAATAGCGTTTTCAGATGTCTACGTATCGAAGCAATAGGCTTCTAATGCTTCTTAAATCGCGATATCGCATCTCATTTCTATGTTTCATGATAATATATAATATTCATTGCGAAGTGTCATGTATACCTCGCAGACAATTCAACTGAATGTAAATGCGACACTTCCTTGCTAGGAAACAGCGATTGCAGATGTCTACCAATCGAAGCAATAGGGCTCTAATGCTTCTTAAATCGCCATATCGCATCTCATTTCTATGTTTCACGATAGGATGTAATGTTCATTGTGAAGTGTCATGTATACCTCCCATACACTTCAACTGAATGTAATTGCGCACTTCCTTGCTAGGAAATAACGCTTGCGGATATCTACGTATCGGAGCAATATAGTTCTGATGCTTCTTAAATCGACATATCGCATCTCATTTCTATGTTTTATGACAAGATATAATATTCATTGCGGAATGTCATGTATACCTCGTATTCACTTCAACAGAATGTCAATGCGACACTTCTTTGCTAGGAAGTAGCGTTTGCAGATGTCTACGTTTCGTGGCATTAGAGTCCTAATGCTTCTCAAAACGCAATATCGCTTCTCATTTCTATGTTTCATGATAATATATAATATTCATTGCGAATTGTCATGTATACCTCGCATACACTTAAAATGAATGTAAGTGCGACACTTCCTTCCTAGGAAATAGCGTTTGCAGTTGTCTACGTATTGAGGAAACACACATCTAACGCTTCATAAATCGTCATATCGAATCTCATATCTATGTTTCATAATAAGATATAATATTCATTGCGAAGTGTCATGTATACCTCGTATTCCTTTCAAAAGAATGTAAATGCGACACATCCTTTCCAGGAAGTAGCTTTTGCAGATGTCTACGTATCGTAGCATCCGAGTTCTAATGCTTCTCAAAACGCGATATCGCTACTCATTACCATGTTTCATGACAATATATAATATTCATTGTGGAGTGTTATGTATACCTCGTATCCACTTCAAAAGAATGTAAACGCGACACACTCCTTGCTAGGAAATAGCGTTTGCAGATGTCTACGTATCGAAGAAATAGATTTCTAAAGCTTGCTAATACGCGATATCGCATCTCATATCTATGTTTCATGATAATATATAATATTCATTGAGAATTGTCATGTATACCTCGCATACACTTAAAATGAATGTAAATGCGACACTTCCTTCCTATGAAATAGCGTTTGCAGATGTCTACGTATTGAGGAAATAGACATCTAATGCTTCATAAATCGCCTTATCGCATCTCATTTCTATGTTTCATGATAAGATATATAGTATTCATTGTACAGTGTTATGTATACCTCGTATTCCCCTCAAAAGAATGTAAATGCGACACTTCCTTGCCAGGAAGTAGCGTTTGCAGATGTCTACGTATCGAAGCAATAGAGCTCTAATGCTTCTTAAATCGCCATATCGCATCCCATTTCTATGTTTCATGATAAGATATAATATCCATTGTGCAGTGTCATGTATACCTCGTATTCACTTCAAAAGAATGTAAATGCGACACTTCCTTGCTAGGAAATAGAGTTTGCAGATGTCTACGTATCGTAGCAATAGAGTTCCAATGCATCATAAATCGCGATATCGCATCTCATTTCGATGTTTCATGATAAGATATAATATTCATTGTGCAGTGATATGTAAACCTCGTATTCACTTCAAAAGAATGTAAATGCGACACTTCCTTGCTAGGAAATATTGCTTTCAGATGTCTACGTATCGAAGCAATAGAGTTCTAATGCTTCATAAAACGAGATATCGCGTCCCACTTCTACGTCTCATGATAAGGTATAATGTTCATTGCGAAGTGATATGTACTCCACGTCTACACTTCAAATGAATGTAAATGCGACACTTCCTTGCTAGGAATTAGCGTTTGCTGATGTCTGCTTATCGAAGCAATAGAGTTCTAATGCTTCTTAAATCGCCATATCGCTTCGCATTTCTATGTTTCAGGATAAGATATAATATTCATTGTGGAGTGCTATGTATACCTCGTATTCACTTCAGATGAATGTAAATGCAACACTTTCTTGTTAGGAAATAGCGTTTGCAGATGTCTACGCATCGTAACAATAGAGCTGTAATGCTTCCTAAAATGCGATATCACATCTCATTTCAAAGTTTCATGACAGGATATAATATCCATTGTGCAGCGATATGTGTACCTCGTATTCACTTCAAAAGAATGAAAATGCGACATTTCCTTGCTAGGAAATAGCGTTTGCAGGTGTCTACGTATCGAAGCAATAGAGTTCTAAGGCTTCTTAAATCGCGATATCGCATCTCACTTCTATGTTTCATGATAAGATATAATATTCATCGTGCAGTGTCATGTATACCTCGTATTCACTTCAAAAGAATGTAAATGCGACACCTCCTTGCTAGGAAACAGCGTTTGCTGATGTCTACGTATCGAAGCAATAGAGTTCTAATGCTTCTTAAATTGCCATATCGCATCCCATTTTTATGTTTCAGGATAAGATATAATATTCATTGTGGAGTGTTATGTATACCTCGTATACATTTCAAAAGAATGAAAATGCGACTCTTTCCTGCTAGGAGATATTGTTTTCAGATGTCTTGATATCGAAGCAATAGAGTTCTAATGCTTCTTAAAATGAGATATCGCATCTCATTCCTGTGTTTCAGGATAAGATATAATATTCATTGCGATGTGACATGTATACCTCGTATAAACCTCAAAAGAATGAAAATGCGACACTTTCCTGCTAGGAAATATTGTTTTCAGATGTCTTGGTATCGATGCAATAGAGTTCTAATGCTTCTTAAAACGAGATATCGCATCTCATTTCTATGTTTCATGACAAGGTATAATATTCATTGCGAAGTGTCATGAATACCTCATATTCACTTCAAAAGCATGTAAATGCGACACTTCCTTGCTAGGAAATAGCGTTTGCAGATATCTGCGTATCGAAGCAATAGAATTCTAATGCTTCATGAATCGCCATACCGCATCTCATTTCTATGTTTCATGATAAGATGTAATATTCATTGCGAAGTGTCATGTATACCTAGTATTACTTTCAAAAGAATGTAAATGCGACACTTCCTTGCTAGGAAATTGCGTTTGCATATGTCTACGTATCGAAGCAATAGACATCTAATGTTTCATAAATCGCCATATCGCACCTCATCTCTATGCTTCATGATAAGATATAATATTCACTGTGCAGTGTTATGTATACCTCGTATTCCATTCAAAAGAATGTAAATGCGACACTTCCTTGCTAGGAAGTAGCGTTTGCAGATGTCTGCGTATCGAAGCAATAGAGTTCTAATGCTTCTTAAATCGCCATATCGCATCTCATTTCGATGATGCATGATAAGATATAATATTCATTGTGGAGAGTTATGTATACACGTATTCACTTCTAAAGAATGTAAATGCGTGTCTTACTTGCTAGGATTTAACGTTGGCAGATGTCTACGTATCGAAGCAATAGAGTTCTAATGCTTCTCAAATCGCGATATCGCATCTCATTTCAATGTTTCATGATAGGATATAATATTCATTGTGCAGTGTTATGTATACCTCGTATTCACCTCAAAAGAATGTAAATGCGACACTTCCTTGCTAGGAAATAGCGTGTGCAGATGTCTACGTTTCGTGGCATTAGATTTCTAATGCTTCTCAAAACGCGATATCGCTTCTCATTTCTATGTTTCATGATAATATATAATATTCATTGCGAAGTGTCATGTATACCTCGCGTACATTTAAAATGAATGTAAATGCGACACTTCCTTGCTAGGAAATAGCGTGTGCAGATGTCTAGGTTTCATGGCATTAGAGTTCTAATGCTTCTTAAATCGCGATATCGCATCTCATTTCTATGTTTCGTGATGAGATATAATATTCATTGTGCAATGTTATGTATATCTCGTCTATACATCAAATGAATGTAAATGCGACACTTCCTTACCAGGAAATAGCGTTTGCAGATGTCTACCTATCGTGGGATTAGAGATCCAATGCTTCTCAAAACGCGATATCGCTTCTCATTTCTATGTTTCATGATAATATATAATATTCATTGCGAATTGTCATGTATGCCTCGTATTCCTTTCAAAAGAATGTAAATACGACACTTCCTTGCTAAGAAGTACCGTTTGCAGATGTCTACGTATCGTAGCAATAGAATTCTAACACTTCTTAAAGCGCGATATCGCACCTCAGTTCTAAGTTTCATGTTAAGATATAATATTCATTGGGAAGTGTCATGTATACCTCGTATTCACTTATAAAGAATGTAAATGCGACATTTGCTTGCTAGGAAATAGCGTTTGCAGATGTCTCCGTATCGAAGCAATAGGGTTCTAATGCTTCCTTATTTGCGGTATCGCATTTCATTTCTACGTTTCGTGATAAGATATAATATTCATTGTGGAGTGTTATGTATGCCTCGTATTCACTTCAAAGGAATGTAAATGCGACACTTCCTTCCTATTTAATAGCGTTTGCAGATATCTACGTAACGTAGCAATAGTGTTCTGATGCTTTTTAAATCGCGATATCGCATCTCATTTCTATGTTTCATGATAAGATATAATATTCACAGCGAGGTGTTATGTGTTCCTCGTCTACACTTCAAAGGAATGTAAATGCGACACTTCCACGTGTTATGTTTTCCTCGTCTACGCTTCAAATGATTGTAAGAGCGACACTTCCTTTCTAGTAAATTAGGTTACCAGATATCTACGTATCGGAGCAATAGATAATATTAATAAGAATAATATTCATTGTGGAGTGTTATGTACACCTCGTCTACACTTCAAAAGAATGTAAATGTCACATTTCCAACGCTAGGAAATCGCGTTTGCAGATGTCTACGTATCGCAGCAATAGAGTTCTAATGCTAGTTAGAACCCGATATCGCATCTCACTCCTGTGTTTCAAGATAAGATATAATATTCATTGCGAAGTGTCATGTATTCTCTCCTACACTTAAAAAGAATGTAAATGCGACACTTCCTTGCTGGGAAATAGCGTTTGCAGACAACTACGTATCGTAGCATTAGAGTTCTCATGCTTTTTAAGACTGGATATCGCATCTCATTTCTATGTTTCATGATAAGATACAATATTCATTACGAAGTGTCATGTATACCTCGGACACACTTCAAATGAATGTGAATGCCACACATCCTGTCTAAGAAATAGCGTTTGCAGATGACTACCTGTCGTAGCAATAGAGTTCTAATGCTTCTTAAAACTCGATATCGCATCTCAATTCTATGTTTCATGATAAGATATAATCTTCATTGCGAAGTGTCATGTATACCTCGTCTACACTTCAGAAGTATGTAAATGCCACACATACTGGCTAAGAAATAGCGTTTCCGGATGTCTACCTATCGAAGCAATAAAGTTCTAATGCTTCTTAAAACGCGATATCGCATCTCGTTTCTATGTTGCATGATAAGATGTAACGTTCATTGCGAAGTGTTGTTCATACCTCGTCTACACTACAAAAGAATGTAAATGCAACACTTCCTTGGTAGGGAATAGCGTTTCCAGATGTCTACGTATCGAAGCAATAGAGTTCTAATGGGGAGGGGTAGAGGTCCTTCTCACACCCGAGAACCATCCTGTTTGTCTCCATGGACTTTGGCAGCGGTCGTATCGTTGCAGAGCTCTGGATCCAATCCTTCGGGCTTCAGGGTCTCTTCTTGCTCACTTCCCGTCTCCTCCACCGTCGAGCCCGCCACGCTACCTCGGCGCACAGCCCTTCCGCGAACCTGCGGTCTTATTATCCGTCGAAGAGGCGTCTTATGGGTCGCTTCTTCCATCAGCTCGCCAGTCTAATCCGTAGAACGGAGAGAGAGAAACGAAGGTGGGGGGGGGGGGGGGGGGGGGGGGGTGAGCGAGCCTTGTGACTTCACTACGTCACAGTACATACAAATTTGCGATTAAGTAGCTATGTGTTCAAATTCAATTCCGAATAATGCACTAAAAAGCATCCCAGATAACAAACGGCAAGATGGTATCGACACCATGCCGGCACTATATTGCCACTTCCGAGGAGTGTCAACTGATTCGTAGTCATCTGTGACCGGATTCGTTGACTAAAATGCCAGAACGTGTTACCAGCACGTTCTAGACAAGCGAATCGCGCAGCACCAGCACCATGGTGGCACGCGTATCATCGCTCCATTCATGAATCTCCTCAGCAATGACGCAGGATCACATTTGGTAATGGGGAACCTGTGCTTTCATACAAATTAGAACCGTTAGATGTCAGTAGATGTTCAGCATATGAGTATTGATAGACATTTTGATGGTCGTTTTCCTATATTTATAGTTATTGAGCGAGTCGTATATATTTCTTTCAATTCATCATAGACTAAAAATATTATTTATAAAAAAAATATTACTTATAAAATAAAAATTCATGCTGTTGCGACCCTAACTTCGCCTTGTGTAATTTTTGAAATAACATGCTGTCATCGTATATAATGTAACCCTCAATTGCATGAATTTGTAACAATAAATTGAAGAAAAAATGTATAAAATAAGTGTATATATTTTTATGACAAAGTAATTATCGACTTTATGGAAAAAAATCGCCCTATCGAGCTAGTTTATAGAAAATAATAAAATCGAGAACCAAAATAAATAAATTGCACAGTTTAGTCATTTTTCATATTTGCTTATAATTTTTATGGAAACAGCTTCCCCATTAGTAAATGTCAGCCTACGCCACAACCACGCGTGTAGCTATGGTGAGCTGATAGTGTCATTGTCACGGCCGTGTAGCCCGTGTGCTATATCTCGGTGCTTTAATAGTGCCGTGATACGAATGCCGCCCCAGTACTAACAGTATGCCATTTCGAAAGCTGAGTAGGAGCACTTTGTTAGCACAGTTCTGTCACGGAATTCGTTCCATCCGTTGTCATTGGAGTGCCAATCGCTGGCTGTTCGGGATATTGTAGTGCATGAGGCAGACTTGTTCCTTATCATCGTCAAGGAGATGGATTTTCACTCCCCCCTTTTTGAATTTTTTAAATTATTGTTTGGAATTTTTGCCGTTTCTGTATCTCTATGACCGCATTGTGGATTCAACTTATGTACGATCTTTTTGGTCCTCATCTTTTGTTACATGTAATATTATATATGTGATGCACGTTTGTTATGTAATGCTCCGATTTGTAAGCCTCAGATACTTTTGTTCTTTGGTAAAGCAACTTATTCGATTAATATGTATTTATTAGACATAGATATAAACAATTAGAAAAATGTTAATAAAACGCTATTAAATATGTTGTTGCAATTATATATTTAAGGTCTGAAGATGTAGATGCAATTAATGTCCGATATTTTACGTGATCCAATCGACGTATCAAGTGAGGCTATGAAATATAAAAATCTTTTACCATTCTTCGACCCCTTTACATGTTACATGAATGATAAGTTCTGCAAGACAAGAAGCCTGAATTAGTGAGATATCTAGGAACATAAGTAATTTGTAAGTAACAAATCTTTTCTCTTTGAAATATTTGCCTTTGCATAGAATAGAACGTATAGATATAATTGCCTGTTTTGTACCCATTTCGGTCCAATTCTATTATAGCCTTTGAGCAGAAGTAATATTGATTATACTTGATTTTTGCAATAGTTCTTTAATTAACAGATTTTATTAACCTAGAATCATCATTTGACGGATGTATCAATCTACTTTGTAGCTCCATCAGTTTCTTTTTCTGCTCGCTACTTTCCATTTTCGTAGACACCTGGAAACGACATTTCCTAGCAAGGAAGTGTGGCATTTACACTCTTTTGAAGTGTAGACGTGGTATACATAATACTTCGCAATGAATATTATATGTTATTATGAAACATAGAAATGACATGCGATATCGCGTTTTAAGATGCATTACATCTGTATTGCTTCGATACGTAGAGATCTGGAATCGAAATTTCCTAGCATGGAAGTGTGGCATTTACATTCCTTTGAAGTGTAGACGAGGTATACATAACACTTGGCATAGAAAATTATATCTTATCAAGAAACATATAACTGAGATGCGATATCGCGCTTAAAGAAGCATTGTAACTCTATTGCTTCGATTCGTAGACATCTGGAATCGCTATTTCCTAGCAAGGATGTGTGGCATTTACATTCTTTTGAAGTGTAGACGAGGTATACATAACACTTCGCAATGAATATTGTATCTTCGCATGGAACATAGAAATGAGATGCGACATCTCGTTTTAAGAAGCATTAGAACTATTGGTACAATTCGTGCAACTCTGCAAACGCTAATTCCTAGCAAGGAAGTGTCGCAATAACATTCATTTGAAGTGAATACGAGGTATACATGACACTTCGCAATGAAAGTTATATCTTATCATGAAACATAGAAATGAGATACGATATCTCGTTCTAAGAAGCATTAAAATTCTATTGCTTCGATACGTAGACATCTGCAAGCGCTATTTCATAGCAAGGAAGTTTCGCATTTACATTCTTTTGAAGTGAATAGGAGGCATACATGACACTTCGCAATTAATATTATATCTTATCATGAAACATCGAAAAGGGATGCGATATCGCGTTTTAAGAAGTGTCAGAACACTATTTCTACGATACATAGGCCTCTGCAAAAGCTATTTCCTAGAAAGGAAATGTCGCATTTACATTCTTTTGAAGTGAAGAGGAGGTGTACATAACACTTCGCAATGAATATTATACCTTATCATGAAACATAGAAATGAGATGCGATATCGCGTTTTAAGAAGCATTAGAGCACTATTGCCTCGATACGTAGACATCTGCAAACGCTATTTCGTGGCAAGGAAGTGTCGCATTTACATTCTTATGAAGTGAATACGAGGTATACATGACACTTCGGAATGGATATTATGTCTTATCATGAAACATAGAAGTAAAATGCGATATCGCGTTTTAAGATACATTAGAAATTTATTGCTTGGATACGTAGACATCTGCAAACACTATTTCCTAGCAAGGAAGTGTCGCATTTACATTCATTTGAAGTGAATACGATGTATACACGGCACATCGCAATGGATAATATATTCTATCATGAAACATAGAAATCAGATGCGATATCACGTTTTAGGAAGCATTGGAACTCTATTGCCACGATACGTTCACATCTGGAAACACTATTTCCCAGGAAGGGAGATTTGCACTTACATTCTTTTGATGTGAATACGAGGTATACATGACACTTTGCAATGAATATTATGTCCTGTCATGAAACATAGAAATGAATTGCGAGATCCCGTTTTAAGAAGGATTAGAACTCTATTGCTTCGATACGTAGACATCTGCAAACGCTATTTCCTAGCAAGGAAGTGTCGCATTTACATTCATTTGAAGTGAATACGAGGAATAAGTGACACTTCGCAATGGATATTATATCTTATCATTGAACATAGAAATGTAATGCGATATCGCTTTTTAAGAAGCATTAGAGCACTATTGCCTCGATACGTAGACATCTGCAAACGCTATTTCCTAGCAAGGAAGTGTCGCATTTTCATTCATTTGAAGTGAATACGAGGTATAAGTGACACTTCGCAATGAATAATAGATCTTATCATGAAACATAGAAATGCGATTCGATATCGTGTTTTAAGAAGCTTTAGAACTCTATTGCTTCGATACGTAGACATTTGCAAACGCTATTACCTAGCAAGGAAGTGTCGCATTTAAATTCATTTGAAGTGAATACGAGGTATAAGTGACACTTCGCAATGGATATTATATCTTATCATGAAACATAGAAACAAGATGCGACATCACGTTTTAGGAAGCATTAGAACTCTATAGCTTCGATACGTAGACATCTGCAAATGCTATTTCCTAGCTAGGTAGTGTCGCACTTACATTCTGTTGAAGCGAATACGAGGTATACATGACACTTCGCGCTGAATATTATACCTTATCATGATGCATAGAAGTGAGATGCGATATCGCGTTTTAAGAAGCATTAGAGCACTATTTCCTCGATACGTAGACATCTGCAAGTACTATTTCCTAGCAAGGAAGTGTCGCATTTACATTCATTTGAAGTGAATACGAGGTATAAGTCACATTTCGCAATGAATAATAGATCTTATCATGAAACACAGAAATGAGATGCGATATCGTGTTTTAAGAAGCCTTTGAACTCTATTGCTACGATACATAGACCTCTGCAAACGCAACTTCCTAGAAAGGAAGTGTCGCATTTACTTTCTTTTGAAGTAAAGAGGAGGTGTACATGACACTTCGCAATGAATATTATACCTTATCGTGAAACATAGAAGTGAGATGGGAAATCGCGTTTTAAGCAGTATTAGAACTCTATTGCTACGGTACGTAGACATCTGCAAACGCTATTTCCTAGCAAGGAATAGTCGCATTTACATTCTTTTGAAGTGACTACGAGGTATACATGACGCTTTGCAATCAATATTATATCCTATCATGAAGCATAGAAATGAGATGCGATATCGCGTTTTGAGAAACATTAGAACTCTATTGCTAAGTTACGTAGACATCTGCAAACGCTATTTCCTAGGATGGAAGTGTCTCATTTACATTCTTTTGAAGTGAATTCGAGGTATACATGACACTTCACAATGGATATTATATCTTATCACGAAACATAGCAATGAAATGTGACATCTCGTTTTAAGAAGCATTAGGACTATATTGCTACGATACGTAGACATCTGCAAACGCTATTTCCTAGCAAGCAATAGTCGCATTTACATTCTTTTGAAGTGAATACGAGGTATACATGACACTTCGCAATGGATATTATATCTTATCACGAAACATAGAAATGAAATGCGACATCTCGTTCTGAGAAGCATTAGGACTCTATTGCTGCGATACGTAGACATCTGCAAACGCTAATTCCTAGGATGGAAACGTCGCATTTACATTCTTTTGAAGTGAATCTGATGTATACATGACACTTCGCAATGAATAATATATCTTATCATGAAACATAGAAGAGAGATGCGATATCGCGTTTTAAGAAGCATTAGAAATCTATTGGTTCGATGCGGAGACATCTGAATACGCTATTTCCAAGCAAGGAAATGTCGCATTTACATTCGTTTGGAGTGAATATCAGGTATACATGACGCTTCGCAATCAATATTATATCCTATCATGAAGCATAGAAATGAGATGCGATATCGCGTTTTGAGAAACATTAGAACTCTATTGCTAAGTTACGTAGACATCTGCAAACTCTATTTCCTAGGATGGAAGTGTCGCACTTACATTCTTTTGAAGTGAATACGAGGTGACACTTCGCAATGAATATTATAACTTATCACGAAACATAGAAATGAGATGTGATATCGCGATCTAAGAAGCATTAGAACTCTATTGCTACGACACGTAGGCATCTGCAAACGCTACTTCCTAGCAAGGAATAGCTGCATTTAAATCCTTTTGAAGTGAATACGAGGTATACATGACACTTCGCAATGAATATTATATCTTATCATGAAACACGGAAGAGAGATGCGATATCGCGTTTTAAGAAACATTAGAACTGTACGGCCTCGATGCGGAGACATCTGCAAACGCTATTTCCTAGCATGGAAGTGTCGCACTTACATTCTTTTGAAGTGAATACGAGGTATACATGACACTTCGCAATGAATATTATATCTTATCACAAAACATAGAAATGATATGCGATATCGCGATTTAAGTAGCATTAGAACTCTATTGCTACGATACGTAGACATCTGCAAACACTACTTCCTAGCAAGCAATAGTCGCATTTACATCCTTTTGAAGTGAATACGAGGTATACATGACACTTCGCAATGTATATTATATCTTATCACGAAACATAAGAATGAGATGCGATATCGCTATTTAAGTAGCATTAGAACCCTTTAGCTACGATACGTAGACATCTGAATACGCTATTTCCTAGCAAGGAAGTGTCGCATTTACATTAGTTTGGAGAGAATACGAGGTATACATGACACTTCGCAATGAATATTATATCTTATCATGATACATAGAAGTGAGATGCGATATCGCGTTTTAAGAAGCATTAGAACTCTATTGCTACGATACGTAGACATCTGAATACGCTATTTCCTAGCAAGGAAGTGTTGTAGTTACATCCGTTTGCAGAGAAGACGAGGTTTACATGACACTTCCCAATGAATATTATACCTTATCACGAAACGTAGAAATGAGTTGCGATATCGCGATTTAAGTAGCATTAGAACTCTATTCCTACGATACGTAGACATCTGAATACGCTAATTCCTAGCAAGGAAGATTCGCATTTACATTGGTTTGGAGTGAATGCGAGGTATACATGACACTTCGCAATGTATATTATATCTTATCACGAAACAAAGAAGAGAGATGCGATATCGCGTTTTAAGAAGCATTAGATCTCTATGGCCTCGATACGTAGACATCTGCAAACGCTATTTCCTAGCGAGGAAGATTCGCATTTACATTCCTTTGAAGTGAATACGAGGTATACATGACACTTCGCAACGAACATTATACCTTATCATGAAACATAGGAGAGAGATGCGATATCGCGTTTTAAGAAACATTAGAACTGTACGGCCTCGACGCGGAGACATCTGCAAACGCTATTTCCTAGCATGGAAGTGCCGCACTTACATTCTTTTGAAGTGAATTCGAGGTATACATGACACTTCGGAATGAATATTATATCCTATCATGAAACATAGCAGCGACATGCGATATCGCGTTTTAAGAAGCATTAGAACTCTATTGCTACGGTACGTTGACATCTGCAAACGCTATTTCCTATCAAGGATGTGTCGCATTTACATTCTCTTGAGAGGAATACGATGTATACATGACACTTCGCAATGAATATTATATCTTATGATGAAACATAGAAATGAGATGCGATATGCCGTTTCAAGAAGCATTAGAGCTCTATTTCTTCGATACGTAGATATCTGCAGACCTTATTTCCTAGCAAGGAAGTGTCGCATTTACATTCTTTTGAGGTGAATACGAGGTATCACGTCCGGTGAAACTATTTTCCGTTGCTCCGGAGGCTTTACGACACGGGCCTATTTTTCGGTAATTCGGTCCGCGGGAACGCGTTAAGACCGGGTCCGACAATTTCGGCTGACGCGACACTAGCGAAAACACTGGCGATAATAAGGGAGTGACCCTACCTTTCGATGACTTCTCTCTCGATTTGTACGTAGAAACGGCGTGGAGCATCTTTCGCTGGGATCGTAGCGGATTTCGTTCTGTTGGCTGCTACGGAAATCTCGATCAGTCGCCAGCGAAGAGGAGGATGGCGGTCGGAATTCAGCGATGATGCTGAATGTGGCAGAATCGGCGTGATGCGTCGTGGTGTCTGGATCGGAAGCGTCGACGGTCGCTTCGGAAAGCGGCGTCTGGGCTGGTGCGAAGGCAGGTCGCTGGTATACGAGGACTCTCGGAACGCCCTCCAAATATTGACGCACAGGTGATCGTATGATATTCTTCCTACTCGCACGTCGCGTTCTTCGCAAACCGGAAGCACGATTCATTCACCAGGTTTTTCTGTAGTTTCGACTAAGATCTGAATGTTAAGCGGCGGTCTCAACGTCACAAAGCCGATTTCTATACTCCTTCAATTTGATTAAGATCAACCCCAGTTGTATGGAAGAACCCGTGGAAGAATTCGTAGTTAAATGTAATGTTAAAAGTAGAACTAGTATTATAAAAACTTGATAAAATTAATGGATGTGGAAATAGTAGACTTGCTAAAAGAACTTGTACTTGGATATAGTAAAAGTAAAAATAAAATATATTCTAGGTTTAAAGTATACAAGAACTGGAATTATTCTAAGTCTAAGACTAAGTTAAAATGGAAATAGAATTACGATGCCTGAACCCCACATTGAGGTGGCTAACGATCTAGAACTAGAGGTTTCGGCTCCTCGGTAGGAGATCTCGAGTCAGAGTGTGTGCTCTGGAGACGCGTCTCTGACCTCCTCGGTTCGCGGGGCTCTACGGTCGCGGACGCTCGTGGTAGGGAGATCGCGGTCCCGCGAGGGGGGACTCGCGTCTCGAGGCCGAGAGCGCGCGGTTCAGCGAGTGGGGACCCGCGGCTCGTGGTAGGGCTAGCGGCGCACGACGCTGGCCGGACGCATCTTACTTAGTGTAACTTAGATCTAGGAATTCTTATATATGCGTCATGATATGGTATGTACGTCCTAGCTTAGAAGTAATATATAGGTTCTAGCAGATCCTGTTCCCGGAATTGGAAAAGACCCCATTCAGGTGATGGGCTGCGGCTACGTCTTCCTGCAGGACGGAAACCTCGGTGCGAGGGAGATAGGGCTGCCCGTCCTTGGTGCGGGCGAGACAGGTATACTCGGTGGTGCGAGTGAGACACTGGTGTCCGGTACGAGCGAGAGAGGTATACTCGGCGGTGCGAGTGAGGCAGCGGAATTCGGTGTGAGTGAGCGCGTGCAGATATGCGCGCGCGAACACTTCTGTTGCTGGTTCTGCAGGCGAGTTTGGCTGGTTGCATGCGTCCAGGGGTTGATGCTGGGGGGTGCGAGGAGGTTGATGGGTGGCAGGCGGTATACCTGACGTCACAAAATATGACACTTCCTCTCTAGGGAATTACGTCCCCAGACATCTCTGTATCGAAGCTATAGAGTTCTAATTCTCCTTAAAACGCGATATCGCACCTCATCTCTATGTCTCATGATAAGATATAATATTCATTGCGAGGTGTTATGTATTCCTCGTCTACACTTCAAATGAATGTAAATGCGATACTTCCTTTCTAGGAAATAGCGTCTCCAAAAATCTACGTATCGTAGCAATGGCGTTCTAATGCTTCTTATAACGCGATATCGCATCTCATTTCCGTGTTTCATGATAAGGTATAATATTCATTACGAAGTGTCACTTGTACCTCGTTCTCACTTCAAAAGAATGTAAATGCAGCACTTCCTTGCCATTAAATAGCGTTTGCAGATGTCTACGTATCGTAGCAATAGAGTTATGATGCTTTTTAAATCGCGATGTCGCATCTCACTTCCATGTTTCATGAAAAGATATAATATCCATTGCGAAGTGTCATTTATATCTCGCATACACTTCATATTAATGTAAATGCGACACTCCCTTTCTATAGGAGATAGCATTTGCAGATGTCTACGTATCGAAGCAATAGAGTTCTGAATCTTCTTAAAACGCGATTTCGCATCTCATTTCAATGTTTCATGATAAGATACAATATTCATTGCGAAGTGTCATGTATGCCTCGAATTCACTTCACAAGAATGTAAATGCGACACTTCCTTGCTAGGAAATATTGTTTGCAGATGTCTACGTATCACAGCAATAGTGTACTAATGCTTCTTAAAAAGAGATGTCGTATTTCATTTCTATGTTTCGTAGTAAGATATAATATTCATTGTGGAATGCCATGTATACCTCGTGCTAGCTTCAAAAGAATGGAAATGCGACACTTCCATGCTAGGAAATAGCGTTTGCAGATGTCTACGTATCGTAGCAATAGAGTTCCAATGCTTCTTAAAACGCGATATCGCATCTCACTTCTATGTTTCATGATAAGAAATAATAATCATTATGGAGTGTTATGTATACCTCGTATTCATTTCAACAGAATGTAAATGCGACATTTCCCTGCTAGGAAATTTTGTTTGCAGATGTCTACGTATCGTAGCAATAGAGTTCTAATGCTTCTTAAAAGGCGATATCGCATCTCACTTCTATGTTTCATGATAAGATATAATATTCATTGCGAAGTGTCATGTATACCTCGTATTCACTTCAGAAGAACGTAAATGCGACACTTCCTTGCTAGGAAATAGCGTTTCCGGATATATACGTATCGTAGCAATAGAGTACTAATGCTTCTCAAAACGCGAAATCCCATCTCATTTCAATGTTCCATTATAAGATATAATATTCATTGCGAAGTGTCATGTATACATTGTATTCACTTCAAATGAATGTAAAGGCGACACTTCCTTGCTAGGAAGTAGCGTTTCCGGATATCTACGTATCCAAGCAATAGAGTTCTAATGCTTCTTAAACCGCGGTATCGCATCTCATTTCTGTGTTTCATGATAAGGTATAATATTCATTACGAAGTGTCACTTGTACCTCGTTTTCACTTCAAAAGTATGTAAATGCGACAATTCCTTGCCATTAAATAGCGTTTGCAGATGTCTACGTATCGTAGCAATAGAGTTATGATGCTTTTTAAATCGCGATGTCGCACCTCATTTCTATGTTTCATGATAAGGTATAATATTCATTGCGAAGTGTCACTTGTACCCCGTATTCACATCAAATGAATGTAAATGCGACACTTCCTTGCTAGGAAAAAGTGTTTGCATATGTCTACGTATCGAAGCAATAGAGTTCTAATGCTCCTTAAAACGCGATATCGCATCTCATTTCTATGTTTCATGATAAGATATAATATCCACTGCGATGTGTCACTTATATCTCGCATACACTTCATATTATTGTAAATGCGACACTTCCTTGCTAGGAAATAACGTTTGCAGATGTCTACGTATCGTAGCAATAGAGTTCTAGTGCTTCTTAAACCGCGATATCGCATCTCAGTTCTATGTTTCGAGATAAGATATAATATTCGTCGTGAAGTGTCATGTATACCTCGTATGAACTTCAAAAGAATGTAAACGCCACACTTCCTTGCTAGGAAATAGCGTTCTCTGATGTCTACGTATCGAAAGCAGTAATGTTCTAATGCTACTCAGAACGCGATGTCGTCTCTCATTTCTATGTTTCATGATAAGCTATAATATTCATTGTGATGTGTCATGTATACCTAGCCTATTCTTCAAATGGATGTAAATCGACACTTCCTTCCTAAGAAATAACTTTTCCAGATGTCTATGCGTCGAAGCAGTAGAGTTCTATTGTTTCTTGAAACGTGATATCGCATCCCATTTCTATGTTTCATGATAAGATATAATATTCATTGCGAAGTGTTATGTTTTCCTTGTCTACACCTCAAATAAATGTAAATGCGCAACTTCCTTTCTAGGAAATAGCGTTTCCAGCTGTCTACGTATCGAAGCAATAGAGTTCAAATGCTTCTTAAATAGCGATATCGCATCTCATTTCTATGTTTCATGATAAGATATAATATCCACTGCGATGTGTCACTTATATCTCGCATACACTTCATATTATTGTAAACGCGACACTTCCTTGCTAGGAAATAGCGTTCTCTGATGTCTACGTATCGAAAGCAGTAGTGTTCTAATGCTACTCAGAACGCGATGTCGCATCTCATTTCTATGTTTCATGATAAGCTATAATATTCATTGTGATGTGTCATGTATACCTAGCCTATTCTTCAAATGGATGTAAATCGACACTTCCTTCCTAGGAAATAACTTTTCCAGATGTCTATGCGTCGAAGCAGTAGAGTTCTATTGTTTCTTGAAACGTGATATCGCATCCCATTTCTATGTTTCATGATAAGATATAATATTCATTGCGAAGTGTTATGTTTTCCTTGTCTACACTTCAAATAAATGTAAATGCGCAACTTCCTTTCTAGGAAATAGCGTTTCCAGCTGTCTACGTATCGAAGCAATAGAGTTCAAATGCTTCTTAAATAGCGATATCGCATCCCATTTCTATGTTTCATGATAAGATATAATATTCATTGCGAAGTGTCATGTATGCCTCGATTTCACTTCACAAGAATGTAAATGCGACACTTCCTTGCTAGGAAATATTGTTTGCAGATGTCTACGTATCACAGCAATAGTGTACTAATGCTTCCTAAAAAGGGATGTCGTATTTCATTTCTATGTTTCGTAATAAGATATAATATTCATTGTGTAATGTTATGTATACCTCGTATTCACTTCAAAAGCATGTAAATGCGACACTCCCTTGCTAGGAAATAGCGTTTGCAGATGTCTACGTATCGTAGCAATAGAGTTCTAATGCATCTTAAAACGCGATATCGCATCTCATTTCTATGTTTCATGATAAGATATAATATTCACTGTGGAGTGTTGTGTATACCACGTATTCACTTCAAAAGAATGTAAATGCGACACTTCCTTGCTAGGAAATATTGTTTGCAGATGTCTACGTATCGTAAAAATAGAGTTCTAATGCTTCTTAAAACGCGATATCGCATCTCACCACTATGTTTCATGATGAGATATAATATACATTGCGAAGTGTTATGTATACCTCGTCTACACTTCAAAAGAAAGTAAATGTCACACTTCCCTGCTAGGAAATAGCGTTTTCAGAAGTTACGTATGGAAGCAATGCGAATCTAATGCTCCTTAAAACACGATATCGCATCTCATATCTATGTTTCATGATTAGAAGTAATTATCACTGCGAAGTGTTATGTATACCTCGTCTACACTTCAAAAGAATGTAAACGTCACACGTCCTTGCTAGGAAATAGCGTTTCCAGATGTCTAGGTATCGAAGCAATAGAGTTCTTATGCTTCTTAAAACGTGATATCGAATCTCATTTCTATGTTTCATGATAAGATGTAGTAGTCATTGCGGAATGTTATGTTTAACTCGTCTACACATTAAAAGAATGTAAATGCCACACTTCCTTGCTAGGAAATAGCGTTTCCAGATTTCTCCGTATCGAAGAAATAGAGATGTAATGCTTCTTAAAACACTATAACGCACCTTAGTTCTATGTTTCACGATATGATATAATATTCATTGCAAAGTGTTATGTATGCTACGTCTACACTTCAAAAGATTGAAAATGCCACACTTCCTTGTATACCACGTCTACACATCAAAAGAATATAAATGCCACACTTCCCTGCTAGCAATTGTGTTTCCAGATGTCTACGTATCGAAGCAATAGAGTTCTAATGCTTCTCAAAACGTGATATCGCATCTTATTTCTATGTTTCATGATATGATATAATAGTCATTGTGAAGTGTTATGTATACCTCGTCTACACTACAAAAGAATGTAAGTGCCACACTTCCTTGCTAGGAAATAGTGTTTCCAGGTGTCTACGTGTCGGAGCAATAAATTTCTATAGCTTCTTAAAATGCCGTATCGTATCGCATTTCTATGTTTCATAATAAGGCATAATATTCATTGCGAAGTGTTGTGTATGCCTCAGGTACGCTTCAATGGAATGTACATGCGACACTTTTTTGCTAGGAAGTACCGTTTCCAGAAGTCCACGTATCGAAGCAGTAGGGTTCTAATGCTTCTTCAAATGCGATATCGCATCCCAATTCTATGTTTCATGATATGATATAATATTTATTGCGAAGTGTTATGTATACCTCGCATACACTCAACAGAATGTAATTGTCACACGTGCTTTCTAGGAAATAGCGTTTCCAGATGTCTACGTATCGAAGCAATGGTGTTCTAATGCTTCTTAAAACGCGCTATCGCATCTCTCTTCTTCTATTTCATAATAAGATATAATATGCATCGCGAAGTGCTATGTATACCTCGTCTACACTTCCATAGAGTGTAAATGTCATACGTCCTTGCTAGGAAATAGCGATTCTAGATGTCTACGTATCGAAGCAATAGAGTTCCAATGCTTCTTTAAACGCGATAATGCATCTCAATTCTATGTTTCATAATAAGATATAATATTCATTGCGAACTGTTAGGTATACCTCATATACACTTCAAAAGAATGTAAATGACGCACTTCCTTGCTAGGAAACGCGTTTCCAGATGTCTACATAACGAAACAGTATAGGTCAAATGCTTCTTAATACGCGATATCGCATTCCATTCCTATGTTTCATGATAAGATATAATATTCATTGCGAAGTGTTATGTATACCTCGTCTAGTCTGTAAAAGAATGTAAATGCCACACATCCTTGCTAGGAAATGCGTTTCTTGAAGTCTACGTATCGAATCAATAGAGTTCCAATGCTTCTTAAAACGCGATATCGCATCTCCTTTCTCTGTTTCATGATAAGGTATAATATTCATTGCGAAGTGTTATGTATACCTCGTCTACACTTCAAAAGATTGTAAATGTCACACCTCCTTGCTAGGAAATAGCGTTTCCAGACGTCTACGTATCGAATCAATAGAGTTCCAATGCTTCCTAAAACGCCATATCGCAACTCATTTCTTTGTGTCAGGATAAGATATAATATTCATTGCGAAGTGTTATGTATACCTCGTCTACAATACCAATGAATGTAAATGCGACACTGCCTTCTTTGGAAATAGCGTTTCCAGATGTCCACGTAAAGAAGCATTAGAGTTCTAATGCTTCTTAGACGCGATATCGCATCTCATTTCTATGTTTCATGCTATGATATAATATTCGGTGATAAGTGATGTGTATACCTCGTCTACACTACAAAAGAATGAAAACGCCACAATTCCTTGCTAGGAAATAGCGTTTCCAGACGTCTACGTATCGAATCAATAGAGTTCCAATGCTTCCTAAAACGCCATATCGCAACTCATTCCTTTGTGTCAGGATAAGATATAATATTCATTGCGAAGTGTTATGTATACCTCGTCTACAATACCAATGAATGTAAATGCGACACTGCCTTCTTTGGAAATAGCGTTTCCAGATGTCCACGTAAAGAAGCATTAGAGTTCTAATGCTTCTTAGACGCGATATCGCATCTCATTTCTATGTTTCATGCTATGATATAATATTCGGTGATAAGTGATGTGTATACCTCGTCTACACTACAAAAGAATGAAAACGCCACAATTCCTTGCTAGGAAAATGCGTTTCCAGATATCTACGTATCGAAGCATTAGAGTTCTAGTTCTTCTAAAACGCAATATCGCATCTCATTTCTGGGTTTCAAGATAAGTTATAATATTCATTGCGAAGTATTATGTATATATCGACTACACTTCCAAAGATACTCCCCGGTAATTTGCGGCGTGTTGCGTAGTTTCCCGTAGCCCTTGTTACTTAAACCCACGTCGAGACCATAAATAAACATGCCGTGACTTCAGTATCTCGCGACCTGAGTGCGTGTACTTGGCTAGGCGTAGTCGAGAGGAGAAGCATTTCGAAGTTTCAAGGGTTGTTCCGCCCCAGTGTTCCCGGGGTCGTGTAGTCTATCCCCTTTGCTACTTTCTGAGCAGCTGGCGCCCAGGAAAAGTTGTACGTGAGCGAATACCTTGGAACGATGGATCGCTTTAGATTAAAATACGTTTTACACCTTAAAGCATTTAGATAATTAACCTCTTCGAGCTTCCCTGACTTACTATATATATATATATATATAGTTTTCCGTCACAACTAATAGGAACCATCACTTTACATAGATATATAGAACACACATAGTTTTAAACGTAGAACTGAGAATTTGTGAACTTACTTTGAAACGTTAGTAGTGAGAAATTCCATCGGATTTCATAGAAATTCAGAACTTACTTGCTATGAAACATAGGCAGATAAGGGCCATCGCGTTGCTTAGAACTTTAGAACTTGCTTACTTCAACAAAGATTTCTATTGGCTTCGTCCGTTCTTTTAGAAGAGTTTTTGATAAACCACATACTTTTCACGCTTCTGATATCTTTGATAGTACGCGAGATGTAATCGTTTAAGTTTTAAAATGATTACTTAGTGTGGATTATTATTTAGTATCTCGCTCATAAACGAGTCTGCATAGGATTTAATCCATAAGTTTTTAAGCCTGGAATTTATGCAGTTATTTGTTATTCACTTATTGCTCAAACGACAAAGATTCTGACCACTTCAAAATGGTTGACTTTCATCAATTTTCTTAAAAATTGAAATACTGCCCAACTGCTTGCAATTGAATGTTTGACTTTTCTAGCTCCTGTTTAGACATCTTTCTATTGGAATGTTCAAGTATTTTTCATATTCGTAATTATTAAAAATGTTTTACTTGATTCTTTTATTTAATATTTAGAATTTGTTGAGAAATATTTTTTATCGTAATGAACTATATAATTGCAATTATAATTCTTTATGAAGTAATAATAACAGAAAGGTATGTATCCATTCTTGTAGTTTTGTAAAGAGTATTTAATCTTACTATCTAAAATGAAACATTGAGATCTGTTTACAATCTAATGGAATTTAATTACCATTTGATTCAAATTCACAATGATAATCTTCCATAGTTCAACAATTTTGTGAGCTGTCCTCATGAATCCGCAGCTCAGTACTTATAAAATGAACGACACAAAGAACAGCCTAACCAAACGTATTCGAACCGATTTTTCAATACTAATCTTATCATGTTTAACTTATGCTGCAAACTATTGAAATGCCCTTCGAAAAGCGTTTATTCACTTTATCAAATTACTATCAAAACCGTGAGTATTATCGCCTTTCTTTACTTTTTATAACCTTCAATGCCTTCATGTTACAGATCGTTAAACTTGCTTTAAAATGCTCTATCGTATTACGGAAGAATGGACATACCAATTCATTTTAAAGAATGAAGGTAACCTTCATATGTCCAACATAACTCCACTTACAAAAAAACTATTTTCATCAACGGATGGCCCCTTTGTAC
The DNA here is from genome assembly GCF_050948175.1 of Xylocopa sonorina. NCBI lineage: Eukaryota > Metazoa > Arthropoda > Insecta > Hymenoptera > Apidae > Xylocopa > Xylocopa sonorina. The sequence continues at coordinate 989,897 of NW_027490115.1, read as the reverse complement.
TATGCAATTTTATATTAGCAAAAACTTCTATGAAACTTATAGTTTCGTGGATATCTGAGGTGCTAATTATTACTGCCCCACCCTGTATATTGTTATGGATGTGTCGAACAAGGCAACGATGAACAGAGTTAAATTTAATATTATGGTGTTTATTGTTTTACTTATAGTATATTTGTTTTTCTGGAATTTTGCCAAAAAACAATGTTCACGATGTCGACAGATGAATATATTTGCCTTAGAATTACAAGAGCCAACAATTTCGAAAGTAGAATATTACTTTACTTCGCTAACCGAATTATTGCAAACGTTAAGTAAAGTGCTTGCCTTTCAAAACAGTCAGATGCAAATTACGATACAACGTTTCCAAGAAATGGTACGTGCCACTGTTTTTTAATTTCCGTTTATTTAATCAAAGGAAATTTAATTGAAATATCCGCAAAATTTGAGGACAAAAAGTTATTGTAATTTTACGCAACATATATGATGGTGATAAAGGATAAGTATACGGAACTGAAAATGGAAAGTAGCGAGTAGAAAAAGAAACTGATGGAGCTACAAAGTAGATTGATACATCCGTCAAATGATGATTCTAGGTTAATAAAATCTGTTAATTAAAGAACTATTGCAAAAATCAAGTATAATCAATATTACTTCTGCTCAAAGGCTATAATAGAATTGGACCGAAATGGGTACAAAACAGGCAATTATATCTATACGTTCTATTCTATGCGAAGGCAAATATTTCAAAGAGAAAAGATGTGTTACTTACAAATTACTTATGTTCCTAGATATCTCACTAATTCAGGCTTCTTGTCTTGCAGAACTTATCATTCATGTAACATGTAAAGGGGTCGAAGAATAGTAAAAGATTTTTATATTTCATAGCCTCACTTGATACGTCGATTGGATCACGTAAAATATCGGACATTAATTGCATCTACATCTTCAGACCTTAAATATATAATTGCAACAACATATTTAATAGTGTTTTAATAACATTTTTCTAATTGTTTATATCTATGTCTAATAAATATATATTAATCGAATAAGTTGCTTTACCAAAGAATAAAAGTATCTGAGGCTTACAAATCGGAGCATTACATAACAAACGTGCATCACATATATAATATTACATGTAACAAAAGATGAAGGCCAAAAAGATCGTACATAAATTGAATCCACAATGCGGTCATAGAGATACAGAAACGGCAAAAATTCCAAACAATAATTTAAAAAATTCAAAAAGGGGGGAGTGAAAATCCATCTCCTTGACGATGATAAGGAACAAGTCTGCCTCATGCACTACAATATCCCAAACAGCCAGCGATTGGCACGCCAATGACAATGGATGGAACGAATTCCGTGACAGAACTGTGCTAAGAAAGTGCTCCTACTCAGCTTTCGAAATGGCATACTGTTAGTGCTGGGGCGGCATTCGTATCACGGCACTATTAAAGCACCGAGATATAGCACACGGGCTACACGGCCGTGACAATGACACTATCAGCTCACCATAGCTACACGCGTGGTTGTGGCGTAGGCTGACATTTACTAATGGGGAAGCTGTTTCCATGAAAATTATAAGCAAATATGAAAAATGACTAAACTGTGCAATTTATTTATTTTGATTCCAAAATAGATGCACCGGCACAAAACAAAGATATAAGAACTCGATTTTATTATTTTCTATAAACTAGCTCGATAGGGCGATTTTTTCCATAATGTCGATAATTACTTTGTCATAAAAATATATATACTTATTTTATATATATTTTCTTCAATTTATTGTTACAAATTCATGCAATTGAGGGTTACATTAAATACGATGACAGCATGTTATTTCAAAAATTACACAAGGCGAAGTTAGGGACGCAACAGCATGAATTTTTATTTTATAAGTAATATTTTTTTTATAAATAATATTTTTAGTCTATGATGGATTGAAAGAAATATATACGACTCGCTCAATAACTATAAATATAGGAAAACGACCATCAAAATGTCTATCAATACTCATATGCTGAACATCTACTGACATCTAACGGTCCTAATTTGTATGAAAGCACAGGTTCCCCATTGCCAAATGTGATCCTGCGTCATTGCTGAGGAGATTCATGAATGGAGCGATGATACGCGTGTCACCATGGTGCTGGTGCTGCGCGATTCGCTTGTCTAGAACGTGCTGGTAACACGTTCTGGCATTTTAGTTAACGAATCCAGTCACAGATGACTACGAATCAGTTGACACTCCTCGGAAGTGGCAATATAGTGCCGGCATGGTGTCGCTACCATCTTGCCGTTTGTTATCTGGGATGCTTTTTAGTGCATTATTCGGAATTTAATTTGAACACATAGCTACTTAATCGCGAATTTGTATGTACATAATTATACATGACTGCATAAGAAGGATATCATATACTTTTATAATCAGTGCGATATAAGAATATAAAACGAAGAACTATCCACTACCATCAGGAGTAAAAACAATGTTTGGTACGGAAAGTTTATTGTAAAATATAATCAAGCAGTTAATATATCAAATCACAGCACACAATAAATCACTGAATGTATAACGATATGAATAGTAAGAAAAACATATTTACCTGTTAGATGTTTATAAATTCAAATTTAAAAGTCCAAGTCACATTTAATATATTATTGTTTAACAAGGTGATTTAATGTTGTTTCAAATAGGCGTGCAGAACTAACTCGTACTTCTGTCAATGTAATTTCATTCGAAAAATACAAAGGATAAGAGGAAATATTCTCCAATATATAACATATATAAATCAACGGATGCAAGAGAGAACACTCGACCTCGGTATAACGAGACCGGAGCGTCATCCTGCAGTAATCGTATAACGCCTGTTCCGAGGTGGTGTAGAGAGGGAATGTGGAGGGTGAAAAGCATAAAATAACAACAATGTAACTAAAGAGAAAGAGAAAGAAAATATGTGGAAGCATTGCATTTATTAAGAGGAAATCCTAGAAATATCAAACAACAGATTATATACCATACTGTAAGGGTAATGTACAACGAAATAGAGGATATCGTGAGAGAAACTAAAAAAATCGAGAAACTTAAAAAGAAAATAATAATTTAGATTGAGCGAATCAATATCACTGATCCCGGCAAGCTTAATGGAAAACGCATAACGATGAATCGGTTAGAGTATAAGATAGATGTTGGTCGCGGTTTAAGTGGCCCTGGGAATCCTTTGCCCGCATAAGGGCAGGCAGTAGGATGGTGGAGGGCCTGCACTCCTGTTGCTTGGATCTATAGAATTCACATTCTATTGTAGAGTAGAAACAGATAATTATAATGCTTTTCATAGAAGATTACAGCTTACTTAATTCGAAACGTTGAAATGAGATGAGTCATGGCATTGTATAATGCATTAGTACTCTATTGTCTCGACATGTAGACACTACGAAGGGCAATCCTGTTGCATGGAGCTGTAGAATTTACATTCTTATGAAGTTTTAAAGCAGATAAGCATAGAGCTATGCATAAGAGATTACAGCATTCTTACTTCAAAACGATGAAATGGGATGCGCCACCGCATTGCATGGAGAATTCTAGCTCGATTACTCTAACCGACAGACACTACGGAGCGCCATGCCGTTGCATGGAATTATATAGTTCACATTCTATTGAAGACCTCTAACAGTTAAGCATAATGTTATGGATATATGATTACAGATTCTTTGCTTTGAAACGTTGAAATGAGATGCGACATCGCGCTGCATGAAGTATTATAAATGTCTTGCTTGGACACGTAGAGATCTGGAAAAGATATTCTGTTGCAACTAAGTATAGGATTCACATCCTTCTAAGGTCTAGATGCAGACAAATGTAACATATTGCATAGAACAATGCAATTTCCCATGAATCATTGAATTGACTTGCGACATCGTGTTGAATGAAGCAATAGAACTCTATTGCTTCGAAAAGTAGACATCTAAGAACGCAATTCCCTTGCAAGCAAGTGTAGAAATCACAGTCTTTTGGCGTGTATATGCAGACAAGCATAACGAGATGTGTAGAGTATTTTTATCTACTTACATACTTCGAACTGTTGATATCAAATGCGATATCGCGTTTTATATAGCATTAGAAATCTATTGCTTCAATACGTGCACATCTAGAAACGCTACATCCTGGCAAGATATTGTAGGACTTTTATACTGTTGACGTGTAGAAGCAGATAAACGTAACGCGTTTCATTGAATATTAAATCTCAACACGCGGCATTGAAATGAGATGCGACATCGATCTTAATAAAGTAATAGAACTTTATTGCTTCGACAAGTAGATATCTAAAAACGCTATTCCCCTGCAAGGGAGTGTAGGGTTCACATTCGCTAGAAGTGTTGAAGAGTAGAACGTAACGCGCTGCATTGAATATTACGTCTTACATTACACATTGAAATGTGATGCGAGATCGCGATGAATGATGTATTAGAACTCTATTGCTTCGACACATTTACAACCAGAATCGCTATCCTCTTGTCAGGAAGTATGGAAACCACACTTTTGGGGCGCAGAAGCAGATGAGCATAATGATATATACAATGCATTAAAATCTACATACATACTTCAAACTCTTGATGTGAAATGATATATCGCGTTCCATGAAGCATTAGAACTCCTATGCCTCGATTCGTAGACATCTAGAAACACTGTTCCGTAGCAAGCAAGTGCGGTATTTGCATTATTTTCAAGTGCAGACGAGATATAAATAACGCTAGCGTTGACGTTGCATCTTAACATGAGACATAGATATGAGATGCAATATAGCGCTACATGAAGTATTAGAAATCTATTGCATAGATATGTAGACTTCTGGAAACGCTATTCCGTAGCAAGGAAGTGTGAGATTTACATTCCTCTGAAGCGTTGCCGAGATATACATAACGCGTTACATACAAATACATCTTGTCATTTTTCACAGAAATCATCTGCGAAATCGCGTTTAACGAAGCATTACAACTCTATTGCCCCGACACGTAGACATCTGCAAGCTATATTCCGTAGCTAGGAAGTGTGGGATTTACATTCATTTGAAGTGTAGAAAAGATATACGTAACGTGTTGCTTTGACTATTACATCTCATCATGAAACATAGAAATGAGATGCGATATTGCGTTTTAAGGAGTATTAGAAATCCATTGCTTCGATACCTAGACATCTGCAAACGCTACATCCTAGCAAGGAAGTGTCGCATTTACATTCATTTGAAGTGAATACGAGGTACACATGACACATCGCAAAGAACATTATATCCTATCATGAAACATAGCAATGAGATGCGATATCGCGTTTTGCGAAGCATTAGAACCCTATTGCAATGATACGTAGACATCTGCAAACGCAAATTCCTAGCACGGAAGTGTCGCATTTAAATTCTTTTGAAGTGAATGCGAGGTATACATAACACTTCACAATGAATATTATATCTTATAATGAGACATAGAAATGAGATGCGATATCGCGTTTTAAGAAGAATTATAGATCTACTGCTTCGATACGTAGCCATCTGCAAATGCTACTTCCTAGCAAGGAAGTATCGCATTTGCATACTTTTGACGTGAATACGAGGTACACATGACACTTCGCAGTGAATATTATATCTTATCATGCAACATAGAAATGAGATGCGATATCGCGTTTTAAGAAGCATTAGAAGTCCATTGCTTCGATACCTAGACACGTAGAAACGCATTCCCTAGCAAGGATGTGTGGCATTTAATTCTTCTGAAGTGTGGACGAGGTATACTTAACACTTCGCAATTAATATTATATCTTATCATGGAACACAGAAAAGAGATGCGATATCTCGTTTTAAGAAGCATTAGAACACTATTGCTTCGATAGGTAGAAATCTGCAAGCGCTATTTCCTAGCAAGGAAGTGTCGCACTTACATTAATTTAAAGTGTATGCGAGGTATACATAACACTTCGCAATGAATCTTATATCTTATCATGAAACATAGAAGTGAGATGCGATATCTCGTTTCAAGAAGCATTAGAACTCTATTGCTCCGATACGTAGACATCTCCAAACGCTATTTCGTAGCATGGAAGTGTCGCATTATCACTCCTCTGAAGTGAACACGAGGTATACATGGCACTTCGCAATGAATATTATACCTTATCATGAAACATAGAAATGAGATGCGATATCCCTTTCTAAGAAGCATTAGAACGCTATTGCTTGGATACGTACACATCTGGAAACGCTACCTCCTAGCAAGGAAGTGTAGCATTTACATTCTTTTGAAGTGAATAGGAGGTATGCATAAGACTGCACAATGAATATTATATCTTATCACGAAACATAGATATGAGATGCGATATAGCGATTTAAGAAGCATTAGAACACTGCTGCTTCGATACGTAGACAACTGCAAACGCTACTTCCTAGCAAGGGAGTGTTGCTCTTACATTCATTTGAAGTGAAATCGAGGTATACATGACACTTCGCAATGAATATTATACCTTGCCATGAAGCATAGAAATGAGATGCGATATCACGATTTGAGAAGCATAAAACTCTATTTCTTCTATACGTAGACATCTGCAAACCCTATTTCCTAGCAAGGAAGTGACGTTTTTACATTCATTTCAAGTGTATGCGAGCTATACATGACACTTCGCAATGAATATTATATCTCATCGTGAAACATAGAAATGAGGAGCGATGTCACATTTTAAGAAGCATTAGAACTCTGTTGCTTCGATACGTAGACACCTGCCATCGTTATTTCCTAGCAAGGAAAAGTCACATTTACATTCGTTTGAAGTGTAGACGAGGTATACATGATGCTTCGCAATGAATATTATATCTTATCATGAAACATAGAAATGAGATGCGATATCCCGTTTTGAGAAGCATTAGAACTGTAATGCTATGATACGCAGACATCTGCAAGCGCTATTTCCTAGCAAGAAAGTGCCGCATTTACGTTCATTTGAATTGTACGCGAGGTATATATGACACATCGCAATGAATGTTATATCTTATCATGAAACATAGAAATGCGATGCGATATGGCGATATAAGAAGGGCTAGAACTCTATTGCTTCGATACGTAGACATCTGCAAACGCTATTTCCAACCAAGGAAGTGTCGCATTTACATTCTTTTGAAGTGAATACGAGGTGTACATAACACTCCACAATGAATATTACATATTGACATAAAACATAGCAACGAGTAGCGATATCGCGTTTTGAGATGCATTAGAACTATAATGCTACGATACGTAGACATCTGCAAACAATATTTCCTGGCAAGGAAGTGTTCCGTTTGCATGCTTTTGAAGAGAGTACGAGGTATACATAATACTCCACAGTGAATATTATATCTTATCATGAAAAATAGAAATGAGATGTAATATGGCGATTTAAGGAGCATTAGAACTCTATTGCTTCAATACGTAGACATCTTCAAACGCTACTTCCAAGCAAGGAAGTGTTGCATTTACATTCTTTTGAAAGGAATACGAGGTATACATGACACTTCGCAATGAATATTATATCTTATCATGAAAAATAGAAATGAGATGCGATATGACGATTTAGGAAGCATTAGGATTCAATTGCTTCGATACGTAGACATCTGCAAACGCTATTTCCTAGCAAGGAAGTGTTGCACGTACATTCAATTGAAGTGTATGCGAGGTATACATGGCACTTCGCAATGAATATTATATATTATCATGAAACATAGAAATGAGATGCGATATCGCGTTTTGAGAAGCATTAGAACCCTATTTCTTCGATACGTAGACACCTGCAAACGCTACTTCCTGGCAAGGATGTGTCGTATTTACATTCTCTTGAAAGGAATACGAGGTATACGTGCCACTTCGCAATGAATATTATATCTTATCATGAAACATAGAAATGAGATGTGATGTGGCGATTTATGAAGCATCAGATATCTATTGCTTCGATACGTAGACATCTGCATTCGCTACTTCCAAGCAAGGAAGTGTCGCATTCACATTGTTTTGAAAGGAGTACGAGGTATACATGACACTTCGCAATGAATATTATATCTTATCATGAAACATAGAAATGAGATGTAATATGGCGATTTAAGAAGCATTAGAATTCTATTGCTTCGATACGTAGACATCTGGAAACGTAATTTTCTAGGATGGAAGTGTCGCATTTACATTCACTTGAAATGTGTGCGAGGTATACATGACACTTCGCAATGAATATTATATCTTATCATGAAACATAGAAGTAAAATGCGATATCGCGTTTTAAGATGCAATAGAACTCTATTGCTGCGATACGTAGACATCTGCAAACGCTATTTCCTAGTAAGGAAGTGTCGCATTTACATTCTTTTGAGGTGAATACGATGTAGACATAGCACTCCACAATGAATATTATATCCTATCACGAAACATTGAAATGAGATGCCATATCGCGTTTTAAGAAGCATTAGAACACTATTGCTTCCATACGTAGACATCTGGAAACGCTATTTGCTAGAAAGGAAGTGTCGTATTTACATTCTTTTGAAAGGAATACGAGGTATACGTGCCACTTCGCAATGAATATTATATCTTATCATGAAACATAGAAATGAGATGTGATATGGCGATTTATGAAGCATCAGATATCTATTGCTCCGATACGAAGAGATCTGCAAACGATATTTCCTAGGAAGGAAGAGTCGCATTTACATTCTTTAGATGTCAATACGAGGAATACATGACACTTCGCAATGAATATTATATCTCGTCATGAAATATAGAAATGAGATGCGATATCCCGTTTTAAGAAGTAATAGAACTCTATTGTTTCGGTACGGAGACAACTGCAAACGCTATTTCCTAGCAAGGAAGTGTCGCATTTACATTCTTTTGAAGTGAATACGAGGTATACATGACACTTCGCAATGGATATTATATCTTATCATGAAACATAGAAGTGAGAAGCGAAATCGCGTTTTGGGAAGCATTAGAACTCTATTGTTTCGATACGTAGACGCTACTTCCAAGCAAGGAAGTGTCGCATTTACATTCATTTGAAGTGAATACGAGGTATACATGACACTTCGGAATGGATATTATATCTTATCATGAAACACAGAAATGAGATGCGTCATCCCATTTTAAGAAGCATTAGAGCTCTATTGCTTCGATACATAGACATCTGCAAACGCTGTTTCCTAGCAAGAAAGTGTCGCATTAACATTCCTTTGAAGTGAATAGGAGTTATACATGACACTTCGCAATTAATATTATACCATATCATGAAACATAGAAATCAGATGGGATATCTCGTCTTAAGGAGCATTAGAACACTATTGCTTCGATACGTAGATATCTGTAGACGCTATTTCCTAGCAAGGAAGTGTCGCATTTACATTCTTTTGAAGTGAATACGAGGTATACATGACACTTCGCAATGGATATTATATCTTATCATGAAACATAGAAGTGAGAAGCGAAATCGCGTTTTGGGAAGCATTAGAACTCTATTGTTTCGATACGTAGACGCTACTTCCAAGCAAGGAAGTGTCGCATTTACATTCATTTGAAGTGAATACGAGGTATACATGACACTTCGGAATGGATATTATATCTTATCATGAAACACAGAAATGAGATGCGTCATCCCATTTTAAGAAGCATTAGAGCTCTATTGCTTCGATACATAGACATCTGCAAACGCTGTTTCCTAGCAAGAAAGTGTCGCATTTACATTCATTTGAAGTGTATGCGATGTATAAGTGACACTTCGCAATGAATAATAGTTCTTTTCATGGAACATAGAAATGAGATGCGATATCGTGCTTTAAGAAGCTTTAGAACTCTATTGCTTCGGTACGTAGACCTTTGCAAACGTTATTACCTAGCAGGGAAGTATCGCATTTACATTCTTTAGCTGTGTATACGAGGAATACATGACACTTCGCAATGAATATTATACCTTAACATGAAACATAGAAATGAGATGCGATATCCCGCTTTAAGAAGCATTAGAACTATTGGTACGATACGTAGAACTCTGCAAACGCTATTTCCTAGCAAGGAAGTGTCGCATTAACATTCCTTTGAAGTGAATAGGAGTTATACATGACACTTCGCAATTAATATTATACCATATCATGAAACATAGAAATCAGATGGGATATCTCGTCTTAAGGAGCATTAGAACACTATTGCTTCGATACGTAGATATCTGTAGACGCTATTTCCTAGCAAGGAAGTGTCGCATTTACATTCTTTTGAAGTGAATACGAGGTATACATGACACTTCGGAATGGATATTATATCTTATCATGAAACATAGAAATGAGATGCGATATCGCGTTTTAAGAAGCATTAGAGCACTATTGCCTCGATACGTAGACATCTGCAAACGCTATTTCCTAGCACGGAAGTGTCGCATTTACATTCATTTGAAGTGAATACGAGGTATAAGTGACACTTCGCAATGAATAATAGATCTTATCATGAATCATAGAAATGAATTGCGATATCGTGTTTTAAGAAGCTTTAGAACTCAATTGCTTCGATACGTAGACATTTGCAAACGCTATTACCTAGCAAGGAAGTGTCGCATTTACATTCTTTAGATGTGAATACGAGGAATACATGACACTTCGCAGTGAATATTATATCTTGTCATGAAACATAGAAATGACATGCGATATCGCGCTTTGAGAAGCATTAGAACTCTATGGCATCGATGCGGAGATATCAGCAAACACTATTTCCTAGCATGGAAGTGTCGCATTTACATTCTTTTGAAGTGAATACGAGGTATACATGACACTTCGCAATGAATATTATATCTTATCATGAAGCATAAAAATGAGATGCGATATCGCGTTATGAGAAGCATTAGAACCCCATTGCTACGATACGTAGACATCCGCAAACGCTATTTCCTAGCAAGGAAGATTCGCATTTACATTCTTTTGAAGTGAATACGAGGTATACATGACACTTCGCAATGAATATTATATCTTATCATGAAACATACGCTATTTCCTAGCAAGCAGTAGTCGCATTTACATTCTTTTGAAGTGAATACGAGGTATACATGACACTTCGCAATGAATATTATATCTTATCATGAAGCATAGAAATGAGATGTTTTATCGCGTTTTGAGAAGCATTAGAACTCCATTGCTACGATACGTAGACATCTGCAAACGCTATTTCCTAGCAAGGAAGTTTCGATATACATTCATTCGAAGTGAATACGAGGTATACATGACACTTCGTAGGGAACATTATATCTTATCATGTAACATATAAGTGAGATGCGATATCGCGTCTTAAGAAGCATTAGAACCCTATTGCCTCGATGGGGAGATATCTGCAAACGCTATTTCCTAGCATGGAAGTGTCGCATTTACATTCTTTTGAAGTGAATTCGAGGTATACATGATACTTCGGAATGAATATTATATCTTATCACGAAACATACAAATGAGATGCGATATCGCGCTTTAAGAAGCATTAAAACACTATGGCCTCAATGCGGAGACATCTACAAACGCTATTTCCTAGCATGGATGTGCCGCATTTACATTCTTTTGAAGATAATACGAGGTATACATAATACATCGCAATGAATATTATATCTTATCATGAAACATAGAAGTGAGATGCGATATCGCGTTCTAAGAGGCATTAGAACTCTATTGCTACGATACGCAGACATCTGCAAAGGCTATTTCCTAGCATGGAAGGGTCGCATTTACAATCTTTTGAAGTGAGTACGAGGTATACCTGACACTTCGCAATGAATATTATATCTCATCTCGAAACATAGAAGTGAGATGCGATATCACGATTTAAGAAGCACAAGATCTCTATTGCTACGATGAGTAGACATCTGCAAATTTTATATCCTAGCAAGGAAGTGTCGCATTTACATACTTTTGAAGTGAATACGAGGTATACCTAACACTCCACAATGAATATTATATCTTATCACGAAACATAGAAATGAAATGCGACATCTCGTTTTAAGTATCATTAGAACTCTATTGCTACGATACGTAGACATCTGCAAACGCTATTTCCTAGCATGGAAGTGTCGCATTTACATTCTTTTGAAGTGAACACGAGGTATACATGACACTTCGCAATGAACATTATATCTTATCATGAAACATAGGAGAGAGATGCGATATCGCGTTTTAAGAAGCATTAGAACTGTATTGCTAGGATACGTAGACATCTGAATACGCTATTTCCTAGCAAGGAAGTGTCGCATTTACATTTGTTTGGAGTGAATGCGAGGTATACATGACACTTCGCAATGAATATTATATCTTATCATGAAACATAGAAATGAGATGTAATATGGCGATTTAAGAAGCATTAGAATTCTATTGCTTCGATACTAGACATCTGGAAACGTAATTTTCTAGGATGGAAGTGTCGCATTTACATTCGCTTGAAATGTGTGCGAGGTATACAGGACACTTCGCAATGAATATTATATCTTATCATGAAACATAGAAGTAAAATGCGATATCGCGTCTTAAGAAGCATTAGAACCCTATTGCCTCGATGGGGAGATTTCTGCAAACGCTATTTCCTAGCATGGAAGTTTCGCATTTACATTCTTTTCAAGTGAATCCGATGTATACATGATACTTCGGAATGAATATTATATCTTATCACGAAACATACAAATAAGATGCGATATCGCGATTTAAGTAGCATTAGAAATCTATTGCTACGATACGTAGACATCTGCAAACGCCATTTCCTAGCAAGCAGTAGTCGCATTTACATTCTTTTGACGTGAGTACGAGGTACACATGACACTTCGCAAAGAATATTATATCTTATCATGAAACACAGAAGAGGGATGCGATATCGCGATTTAAGTAGCATTAGAACACTTTTGCTACGATACGTAGACATCTACAAACGCTATTTCCTAGCATGGAAGTGTCGCATTTACATTTGTTTGGAGTGAATGCGAGGTATAAGTGACACTTCGCAATGAATAATAGATCTTATCATGAATCATAGAAGTGAGGTGCGATATCGCGTTTTAAGAAGCTTTAGAACCTTATTGCCTCGACGCGTAGACATCTGCAGACGCTATTTCCTAGCATGGCAGTGTCGCATTTACATTCCTTTGTAGTGAATACGAGGTGTACATGACACTTCGCAATGAATATTATATCTTATCACGAAACATAGATATGAGATGCGATATCGCGATTTAAGTAGCATTAGAACTCTATTGCTACGATACGTAGACATCTGAATAAGCTATTTCCTAGGAAGGAAGTGTTGCATTTACATTCGTTTGGAGAGAGTACGAGGTATACATGACACTTCGCAATGAATATTATATCTTATCATGAAGCATAGAAATGAGATGCTATATCGCGTTTTGAGAAGCATTAGAACTCCATTGCTACGATACGTAGACATCTGCAAACGCTATTTCCTAGCATGGAAGATTCGCATTTACATTCTTTTGAAGTGAATACGAGGTATACATGACACCTCGCAATGAATATTATATCTTATCATGAAGCATAGAAATGAGATGCTATATCGCGTTCTGAGAAGCATTAGAACTCCATAGCTACGATACGTAGACATCCGCAAACGCTATTTCCTAGCAAGGAAGATTCGATATACATTCATTCGGAGTGAATACGAGGTATACATGACACTTCGTAAGGAACATTATATCTTATCATGTAACATATAAGTGAGATGCGATATCGCGTCTTAAGAAGCATTAGAACACTATTGCCTCGATGGGGAGATATCTGCAAACGCTATCTCCTAGCATGGAAGTGTCGCATTTACATTTGTTTGGAGTGAATGCGAGGTATACATGACACTTCGCAATGAATATTATATCTTATCATGTAACATATAAGTGAGATGCGATATCGCGTCTTAAGAAGCATTAAAACCCTATGGCCTCGATGGGGAGATATCTGCAAACGCTATTTCCTAGCATGGAAGTGTCGCATTTACATTCTTTTGAAGTGAATTCGAGGTATACATGATACTTCGGAATGAATATTATATCTTATCACGAAACATACAAATGAGATGCGATATCGCGCTTTAAGAAGCATTAAAACACTATGGCCTCGATGCGGAGACATCTACAAACGCTATTTCCTAGCATGGAAGTGTCGCATTTACATTCTTTTGAAGTGAATACGAGGTATACATGACACTTCGCAATGAATAATAGATCTTATCATGAATCATAGAAATGAATTGCGATATCGTGTTTTAAGAAGCTTTAGAACTCAATTGCTTCGATACGTAGACATTTGCAAACGCTATTACCTAGCAAGGAAGTGTCGCATTTACATTCTTTAGATGTGAATACGAGGAATACATGACACTTCGCAGTGAATATTATATCTTGTCATGAAACATAGAAATGACATGCGATATCGCGCTTTGAGAAGCATTAGAACACTATTGCTACGTTACGTACACATCTGCAAACGCTATTTCCTAGCAAGGCAGAGTCGCATCTACATTCATTTGAAGCGAATAAGGGGTATACATGACACTTCGCAATGAATAATAGATCTTATCATGAAACATAGAAATGAGATGCGATATCGTGTTTTAAGAAGCATTAGAGCACTATTGCTTCGATACATAGACATTCGCAAACGCTGTTTCCTAGCAACAAACTCTCGCATTTACATTCATTTGAAGTGTATGCGAGGTATAAGTGACACTTCGCAATGAATAATAGATCTTATCATGAAACATAGAAATGAGATGCGATATCGCGTTTGAAGAAGCATTAGAGCACTATTGCCTCGATACGTAGACATCTGCAAACGCTATTTCCTACCAAGGAAGTGTCGCGTTTACATTCATTTGAAGTGAATACGAGGTATAAGTGACACTTCGCAATGAATAATAGATCTTATCATGAAACATAGAAATGAGATGCGATATCGTGTTTTAAGAAGCTTTAGAACCCAATTTCTTCGATACGTAGACATTTGCAAACGCTATTACATAGCAAGGAAGTGTCGCATTTACATTCTTTTGATGTGAATACGAGGAATACATAACACTTCGCAATGAATATTATATCTTGTCATGAAACATAGAAATGAGATGCGATATCGCGCTTTGAGAAGCATTAGAACTCTATGGCATCGATGCGGAGACATCAGCAAACACTATTTCCTAGCATGGAAGTGTCGCATTTACATTCTTTTGAAGTGAATACGAGGTATACATGACACTTCGCAATGAATATTATATCTTATCATGAAGCATAAAAATGAGATGCGATATCGCGTTATGAGAAGCATTAGAACCCCATTGCTACGATACGTAGACATCCGCAAACGCTATTTCCTAGCAAGGAAGATTCGCATTTACATTCTTTTGAAGTGAATACGAGGTATACATGACACTTCGCAATGAATATTATATCTTATCATGAAACATACGCTATTTCCTAGCAAGCAGTAGTCGCATTTACATTCTTTTGAAGTGAATACGAGGTATACATGACACTTCGCAATGAATATTATATCTTATCATGAAGCATAGAAATGAGATGCTTTATCGCGTTTTGAGAAGCATTAGAACTCCATTGCTACGATACGTAGACATCTGCAAACGCTATTTCCTAGCAAGGAAGTTTCGATATACATTCATTCGAAGTGAATACGAGGTATACATGACACTTCGTAGGGAACATTATATCTTATCATGTAACATATAAGTGAGATGCGATATCGCGTCTTAAGAAGCATTAGAACCCTATTGCCTCGATGGGGAGATATCTGCAAACGCTATTTCCTAGCATGGAAGTGTCGCATTTACATTCTTTTGAAGTGAATTCGAGGTATACATGATACTTCGGAATGAATATTATATCTTATCACGAAACATACAAATGAGATGCGATATCGCGCTTTAAGAAGCATTAAAACACTATGGCCTCAATGCGGAGACATCTACAAACGCTATTTCCTAGCATGGATGTGCCGCATTTACATTCTTTTGAAGATAATACGAGGTATACATAATACATCGCAATGAATATTATATCTTATCATGAAACATAGAAGTGAGATGCGATATCGCGTTCTAAGAGGCATTAGAACTCTATTGCTACGATACGCAGACATCTGCAAAGGCTATTTCCTAGCATGGAAGGGTCGCATTTACAATCTTTTGAAGTGAGTACGAGGTATACCTGACACTTCGCAATGAATATTATATCTCATCTCGAAACATAGAAGTGAGATGCGATATCACGATTTAAGAAGCACAAGATCTCTATTGCTACGATGAGTAGACATCTGCAAATTTTATATCCTAGCAAGGAAGTGTCGCATTTACATACTTTTGAAGTGAATACGAGGTATACCTAACACTCCACAATGAATATTATATCTTATCACGAAACATAGAAATGAAATGCGACATCTCGTTTTAAGTAGCATTAGAATTCTATTGCTTCGATACTAGACATCTGGAAACGTAATTTTCTAGGATGGAAGTGTCGCATTTACATTCGCTTGAAATGTGTGCGAGGTATACAGGACACTTCGCAATGAATATTATATCTTATCATGAAACATAGAAGTAAAATGCGATATCGCGTCTTAAGAAGCATTAGAACCCTATTGCCTCGATGGGGAGATTTCTGCAAACGCTATTTCCTAGCATGGAAGTTTCGCATTTACATTCTTTTCAAGTGAATCCGATGTATACATGATACTTCGGAATGAATATTATATCTTATCACGAAACATACAAATAAGATGCGATATCGCGATTTAAGTAGCATTAGAAATCTATTGCTACGATACGTAGACATCTGCAAACGCCATTTCCTAGCAAGCAGTAGTCGCATTTACATTCTTTTGACGTGAGTACGAGGTACACATGACACTTCGCAAAGAATATTATATCTTATCATGAAACACAGAAGAGGGATGCGATATCGCGATTTAAGTAGCATTAGAACACTTTTGCTACGATACGTAGACATCTACAAACGCTATTTCCTAGCATGGAAGTGTCGCATTTACATTTGTTTGGAGTGAATGCGAGGTATACATGACACTTCGCAATGAATATTATATCTTATCACGAAACATAGAAATGAGATGCGATATCGCGATTTAAGTAGCATTAGAACTCTATTGCTAGGATACGTAGACATCTGAATACACTATTTCCTAGCAAGGAAGTGTCGCATTTACATTCTTTTGAAGTGAATACGAGGTGTACATGACACCTCGCAATAAATATTATATCTTATCACCAAACATAGAAATGAGATGCGATATCGCGATTTAAGTAGCATTAGAACTCTATTGCTACGATACGTAGACATCTGCAAACGCTATTTCCTAGCAAGAAATAGTCGCATTTACTTTCTTTTCAATTGAATACGAGGTGTACATGACACTGCGCAATGAATATTATATCTTATCACGAAACATAGAAATGAGATGCGATATCGCGATTTAAGTAGCATTAGAACTCTATTGCTAGGATACGTAGACATCTGAATACGCTATTTCCTAGCAAGGAAGTGTCGCATTTACATTCTTTTGAAGTGAATACGAGGTGTACATGACACTTCGCAATGAATATTATATCTTTTCACGAAGCATAGAATGGAGATGCGATATCGCAATTTAAGTAGCATTAGAACTCTATTGCTACGATACGTGGACATCTGAATACGCTATTTCCTAGCAAGGAATAGTCGCATTTACATTCTTTTGAAGTGAATACGAGGTATACATGACACTTCGCAATGAATATTATATCTTATCATGAATCATAGAAGTGAGATGCGATATCGCGTATTAAGAAGCATTAGAACCTTATTGCCTCGACGCGTAGACATCTGCAGACGCTATTTCCTAGCATGGAAGTGTCGCATTTACATTCTTTTGAAGCGAATACGAGGTATACATGACACTTCGCAATGAATATTATATCTTATCATGAAGCATAGAAGTGAGATGCTACATCGCGTTTTGAGAAGCATTAGAACTCCATTGCTACGATACGTAGACATCTGCAAACGCTATTTCCTAGCATGGAAGATTCGCATATACATTCTTTTGAAGTGAATACGAGGTATACATGACACTTCGTAAGGAACATTATATCTTATCATGTAACATATAAGTGAGATGCGATATCGCGTCATAAGAAGCATTAGAACCCTATTGCCTCGATGGGGAGATGTCTGCAAACGCTATTTCCTAGCATGGAAGTGTCGCATTTACATTCTTTTGAAGTGAATTCGAGGTATACATGATGCTTCGGAATGAATATTATATCTTATCACGAAACATACAAATGAGATGCGATATCGCGTTTTAAGAAGCATTAAAACCCTATGGCCTCGATGCGGAGACATCTACAAACGCTATTTCCTAGCATGGAAGTGTCGCATTTACATTTGTTTGGAGTGAATGCGAGGTATACATGACACTTCGCAATGAATATTATATCTTATCATGAATCATAGAAGTGAGGTGCGATATCGCGTTTTAAGAAGCTTTAGAACCTTATTGCCTCGACGCGTAGACATCTGCAGACGCTATTTCCTAGCATGGCAGTGTCGCATTTACATTCTTTTGTAGTGAATACGAGGTGTACATGACACTTCGCAATGAATATTATATCTTATCACGAAACATAGATATGAGATGCGATATCGCGATTTAAGTAGCATTAGAACTCTATTGCTACGATACGTAGACATCTGAATAAGCTATTTCCTAGGAAGGAAGTGTTGCATTTACATTCGTTTGGAGAGAGTACGAGGTATACATGACACTTCGCAATGAATATTATATCTTATCATGAAGCATAGAAATGAGATGCTATATCGCGTTTTGAGAAGCATTAGAACTCCATTGCTACGATACGTAGACATCTGCAAACGCTATTTCCTAGCATGGAAGATTCGCATTTACATTCTTTTGAAGTGAATACGAGGTATACATGACACCTCGCAATGAATATTATATCTTATCATGAAGCATAGAAATGAGATGCTATATCGCGTTCTGAGAAGCATTAGAACTCCATAGCTACGATACGTAGACATCCGCAAACGCTATTTCCTAGCAAGGAAGATTCGATATACATTCATTCGGAGTGAATACGAGGTATACATGACACTTCGTAAGGAACATTATATCTTATCATGTAACATATAAGTGAGATGCGATATCGCGTCTTAAGAAGCATTAGAACACTATTGCCTCGATGGGGAGATATCTGCAAACGCTATCTCCTAGCATGGAAGTGTCGCATTTACATTTGTTTGGAGTGAATGCGAGGTATACATGACACTTCGCAATGAATATTATATCTTATCATGTAACATATAAGTGAGATGCGATATCGCGTCTTAAGAAGCATTAAAACCCTATGGCCTCGATGGGGAGATATCTGCAAACGCTATTTCCTAGCATGGAAGTGTCGCATTTACATTCTTTTGAAGTGAATTCGAGGTATACATGATACTTCGGAATGAATATTATATCTTATCACGAAACATACAAATGAGATGCGATATCGCGCTTTAAGAAGCATTAAAACACTATGGCCTCGATGCGGAGACATCTACAAACGCTATTTCCTAGCATGGAATTTACATTCTTTTGAAGTGAATACGAGGTATACATGACACTTCGCAATGAATATTATATCTTATCATGAATCATAGGAGTGAGATGCGATATCGCGTTTTAAGAAGCATTAAAACCTTATTGCCTCGACGCGTAGACATCTGCAGACGCTATTTCCTAGCATGGCAGTGTCTCATTTACATTCTTTTGTAGTGAATACGAGGTGTACATGACACTTCGCAATGAATATTATATCTTATCACGAAACATAGAAATGAGATGCGATATCGCGATTTAAGTAGCATTAGAACTCTATTGTTTCGACACGTAGTCATCTGGAAACGCTATTTCCTAGCAAGGAAGTGTCGCATTTACAACCTTTTGAAGTGAATACGAGGAATATATGACACTTCGCATTGAATATTATATCTGATCATGAAACATAGAAATGAGATGCAAAATCGCGGATTGAGAAGCATTAGAACCCTATTGCTTCGATACGTAGACATCTGCAAACGCTATTTCCTAGCATGGATGTGCCGCATTTACATTCTTTTGAAGATAATACGAGGTATACATAATACATCGCAATGAATATTATATCTTATCATGAAACATAATAGTGAGATGCGATATCGCGTTCTAAGAGGCGTTAGAACTCTATTGCTACGATACGCAGACATCTGCAAAGGCTATTTCCTGGCATGGAAGGGTCGCATTTACAATCTTTTGAAGTGAGTACGAGGTGTACGTAACACTCCATAATGAATATTATATCTTATCATGAAACATAGCACTGGGATGCGATATCGCGTTTTAGGAAGCATTAGAACTCTATTGCTACGATACGTAGTCATCTGCAAACGCTATTTCCTAGCATGGAAATGCCGCATTTACATTCTTTCGAATTTAATACGAGGTATACTTGACACTAAGCAATGAATATTATATCTCATCTCGAAACATAGAAGTGAGATGCGATATCACGATTTAAGAAGCACTAGATCTCTATTGCTACGATGAGTAGACATCTGCAAATTTTATATCCTAGCAAGGAAGTGTCGCATTTACATACTTTGGAAGTGAATACGAGGTATACCTAACACTCCACAATGAATATTATATCTTATCACGAAACATAGAAATGAAATGCGACATCTCGTTTTAAGTAGCATTAGAACTCTATTGCTACGATACGTAGACATCTGCAAACGCTATTTCCTAGCATGGAAGTGTCGCATTTACATTCTTTTGAAGTGAATACGAGGTATACATGACACTTCGCAACGAATATTATATATTATCATGAAACATAGAAATGAGGTTCTATATCGCGTTTTGAGAAGCATTAGAACTCTTTTGCTAACATACTTAGACATCAGCGAACTCTATTTTCTAGCAAGGAAATGTCGCATTTACATTCCATTGAAGTGAATACGAGGTATACATGAGGCTTCGCAATGGATATTATATCTTATCATGAAACATAGCAATGAGATGCGATATCGCAATTTAAGTAGCATTAGAAATCTATTGCTACGATACGTAGACATCTGAATACGCTATTTCCTAGCAAGCAATAGTCGCATTTACATTCTTTTGAAGTGAATACGAGGTATACATGACACTTCGCAATGAGTATTATACCTTATCATGAATCATAGAAGTGAGATGCGATATCGCGTTTTAAGAAGCATTAGAACCTTATTGCCTCGACGCGTAGACATCTGCAGGCTCTATTTCCTAGCATGGAAGTGCCGCATTTACATTCTTTTGTAGTGAATACGAGGTATACATGACACTTCGCAATGAATATTATATCTTATCATGAAGCATAGAAATGAGATGCGATATCGCGTTTTGAGGAGCATTAGAACACCATTGCTACGAGACGTAGACATCTGCAAGCGCTGTTTCCTAGCAAGGAAGATTCGCATTTACATTCTTTTGAAGTGAATACGAGGTGAACATGACACCTCGCAATGAATATTATATCTTATCACAAAACATAGAAATGAGATGCGATATCGCGATTTAAGTAGCATTAGAACACTTTTGCTACGATACGTAGACATCTGAAATCGCTATTTCCTAGCAGGGAAGTGTCGCATTTACATTCTTTTGAAGTGAATACGAGGTGTACATGACACTTCGCAATGAATATTATATCTTTTCACGAAACATAGAAATGAGATGCGATATCGCGATTTACGATGCATTAGAACTCTATTGCTTCGATACGTAGACATCTGCAAACGCTATTTCCTAGAAACAGAATGTTGCATTTGCATTCATTTGAAGTGCAGACGAGGTATTAATGACACTTCGCAATGAATATTATATCTTATCATGAAACATAGAAGTGAGTCGCGATTTGTCGTTTTCAGGAGCATTAGAACTGTATTGCTTCGATACGTAGACATCTGCAAACGCTATTTCCTAGAAACAGAATGTTGCATTTGCATTCATTTGAAGTGCAGACGAGGTACTGATGACACTTCGCAATGAATATTATATCTTATCATGAAACATTGAAGTGAGTCGCGATTTGTCGTTTTCAGAAGCATTCGAACTCTATTGCTTCTATATGTAGTTATCTGCAAACGCTATATCCTAGCAAGGAAGTGACGCATTTACATTCTTTTGAATTGAATACGAGGTATACATAACACTCCACAACGAATATTATTCCTTAACATGAAACATAAAAATGAGATGCAATATCGCGTTTTAAGGAGCATTTGAATTCAATTGCTTCGATACGAAGGCATTTGCAAACGCTATTTCCTAGCAAGCAAGTGTCGCATTCACATTCTTTCGAAGTGAATACTAGGTATACATGACACTTCGCAATGAATATTATATCTTATCATGGAACATAGAAATGAGTTGGGATATCTCGTTTTAAGAAGCATTAGAACTCTATCGCTTCGATACGTAGACACCTGCCAACGCTATTTCCTAGCAAGGAAGTGTCGCATTTGCACTCAATTGAAGTGTAGACGAGGTATACGTGACACTTCGCAATGAATATTATATCTTATCATGAAACATAGGAATGAGATGCGGTATCTCGTTTTAAGGAGCATTATAACACTATTGCTTCGACACGTAGACATCCGCCAACGCTACTTCCTAGCAAGGAAGTGTCGCATTTACATTTCTTTGAAGTGAAAACTAGGTATACATAACACTCCACAATCAATATTATATCTTACCATGAAACACAGAAATCAGATGCTATATCGCGTGTTAAGAAGCATTAGAACTCTATTGCTACGATACGTAGACACCTGCAGACGCTATTTCCTAGCATGGAAGTGTCGCATTCACATTCTGTTGAAGTAAAAACTAGGTATACATAACACTCCAGAATGAATATTATATCTTATCATGAAACATAGAAATGGGATGCGATATCGCGTTTTAAGAAGCGTTAGAACTCTATTGCTTCGATACGTAGACATCTGCAGACGCTATTTCCTGGCAAAAGAGTGTGGCATTTACATTCACTTGAAGTGTATGCGAGGTATACATGATACTTCGCAATGAATATTGTATTTTGTCAGGGAACATCGAAATGAAATGCGATATTGCGTTTTGAGAAGCATTAGAACTCTACTGCGTCGATACGTAGACATCCGCAAACGCTATTTCCTAGCATATATGTGTCGCATTTATATTCATTTGAAGTGTATGCGAGGTATACGTGACACTTCGCAATGAATATTATATCTTATCAGGAAAGATAGAAATGAGATGCGAAATCGCGATTTAAACAGCATTACAAATCTATTGCTACGATACGTAGACACCTGCAAACGCTATTTAACAGCAAGGAAGCGTAGCACTTGCATTCTTTTGAAGTGGATACGAAGTATACATAACACTAAACAATGAATATTATATCTTATTATGAAAGATAGAAATGTGTTGCCATATCGCGATTTAAGTAGCATTAGAACTCTATTGCTTCGATACGTAGACATCTGCAAACGCCATTTCCTAGCAAAGAAGTGTCGCATTTACATTCATTTGAAGTGTATCCGAGGTATAAGTGACATTTCGCAATGAATACTATATCTTATCATGAAACATAAAAATGAGATTCGTGTTCGCGTTTTAAGATGCACTAGAACACTATTGCTACGATACGTAGACATCTGCAAACGCTACTTCCTAGCAAGGAAGTGTCGCATTTACATTCATTTGAAGTGAATACGAGGTACAAGTGACACTTCGCAACGAATATTATACCTTATCATGAAACATAGAAATGAGATGCGATATCGCGTTTTAAGAAGCATTAGAACTCTATTGCTTGGATACGTAGGCATGTGCAAACGCTATTTCCTAGCAAGAAAGTGTCGCATTTACATTCTTTTGAAGTGAATACGAGGTATACATGACACTTCGCAATGAATATTATATCTTATCATGAAACATTGAAATGAGATGCGATATCGCGTTTTAAGAAGCGTCAGAACTCTATTGCCCCGATACGTAGACATCTGCAAGTGCTATTTCCTATAGAAAGGGAGTGTCGCATTTACATTAAAGTGAAGTGTATGCGAGATATAAGTGACACTACGCAATGAATATCATATCTTATCATGAAACGTAGAAATGAGATGCGATATCGGGATTTGAAAAGCATTAGAGCTCTCTTGCTACGATACGTAGACATATGCAAACGCTATTTGATAGTAAGGAAGTGCTGCATTTACACCCTTTTGAAGTGAGTAAGGGGTATACATAACACTCCACAATGAATATTATACCTTATCACGAAACATAGAAATGAGATGCGATATCGCGATTTAAGAGGAATTAGAACCCTATTGCTTCGATACGGAGACATCTGCAAACGCTATTTCCTAGCAAGGAAGTGTCGCACTTACATTCTTTTTAAGAAAATACGAGGTATACATGACACTTCGCAATGAATATAATATCTTATCATGAAACATAGAAATGAGATGCGATATCGCGTTATAAGAAGCATTAGGACTCCATTGCTACGATACGTAGATATCTGGAGACGCTATTTCCTAGCAAGGAATTGTCGCTTTTACATTCTTTTGATGTTAATACGTGGTATACACGACAATTCGCAATGAATATTATATCTTATCATGAGACATAGAGATGAGGTGCGATATCGCGTTTTAGGGAGAATTAGAACTCTATAGCTTCGATACAGAGATATCTGGGAACGTAATTTCCTAGAAAGGAAGTGTCGCATTTTGTGACGTCAGGCGCACCGCCTGCCACACATCAACCTCCTCGCACCCCCCAGCATCAACCCCTGGACGCATGCAACCAGTCAAACATGCCTGCAGAACCAGCAACTGGAAGTGTTTGAGCGCGCATACCTGCACGCGCTCACTCACACCGAGTTCCGCTGCCTCACTCGCACCGCCGAGTATACCTGTCTCGCTCGTACCGGGCACCAGTGTCTTACTCGCACCACCGAGTATACCTGTCTCGCCCGCACCAAGGACGGGCAGCCCTATCTCCCTCGCACCGAGGATTCCGTACTGCAGGAAGACGTAGCCACAGCCCATCACCTGAAAGGGGGTCTTTTCCAATTCCGGGAACAGGATCTGCTAGAACCTATATATTACTTCTAAGCTAGGACATACATACCATATCATGGCGCATATATAAGAATTCCTAGATCTAAGTTACACTAAGTAAGATTCGTCCGGCCAGCGGCATGCGCCGCTAGCCCCACCACGAGCCGCGGGTCCCCACTCGCTGGACCGCGCGCTCTCCGCCTCGAGACGCGAGTCCCCCACTCGCGGGACCGCGATCTCCCTACCACGAGCGTCCGCGACCGTAGCGCCCCGCGAACCGAGGAGGTCAGAGACGCGTCTCCAGAGCACACACTCTGACTCGAGATCTCCTACCAAGGAGTCGAAAGCTCTATTTCTAGATCGTTAGCCACCTCAATGTGGGGTTCAGGCATTGTATTTCTATTTCCATTTTAACTTAGTCTTAGACTTAGAATAATTCCAGTTTTTGTATACTTTAAACATAGAATATATTTTATTTTTACTATTACTATATCCAAGTACAAGTTCTTTTAGCAAGTCTACTATTTCCACATCCATTAATTTTATCAAGTGTTTATAATACTAGTTCTACTTTTAACATTACATTTAACTACGAATTCTTCCACGGGTTCTTCCATACAACTGGGGTTGATATTCATCAAATTGAAGGAGTATAGAAATCGGCTTTGTGACGTTGAGACCGCCGCTTATCCTTCAGATCTTAGTAGAAAGTACAGAAAAACCTGGTGAATGAATCGTGCTTCCGGCTTGCGAAGAACGCGACGTGCGAGTAGGAAGAATTTCATACGATCACTTGTGCGTGAATATTTGGAGGGCGTTCCGAGAACCCTCGTATACCAGCGACCTGCCTTCGCACCAGCCCAGACGCCGATTTCCGAAGCGACCGTCGACGCTTCCGATCCAGACACGACGACGCATCACGCCGATTCTGCCACATTCAACATCATCGCTGAATTCCGACCGCCGTCCTCCTCTTCGCTGGCGACTGATCGAGACTTCCGTAGCAGTCAACAGAACGAAATCCGCTACGATCCCAGCGAAAGATGCTCCACGCCGTTTCTACGTACAAATCGAGAGAGAAGTCATCGAAAGGTAGGATCACTCCCTTATTATCCCGAGTGTTTTCGCTAGTGTCGCGTCAGCCGAAATTGTCGAACCCGGTCTTAACGCGTTCCCGCGGACCGAATTACCGAAAAATAGGCTCGTGTCGTAAAGCCTCCGGAGCAACGGAAAATAGTTTCACCGGACGTGATACCTCGTATTCACCTCAAAAGAATGTAAATGCGACACTTCCTTGCTGGGAAATAGCGTTTCCAGATATCTACGTCTCGAAGCAATAGAGTTCTAATGCTTCTTATATCGAGATATCGCATCTCATTTCTATGTTTCATGATAAGATATAATATTCATTGCGAAGTGTCACGTATAGTTCGTACTCACTTCTAAAGAATGTAAATGCGACACTTACGTGCTAGGAAATAGCGCCTGCGGATGTCTACATATCGTAGCAATAGAGATCTAACGCTTCATAAAACGCGATATCGCATCTCATTTCTATGTCTCATGATAAGATGTAATATTCATTGTGGAGTGTTATGCATACCTCGTTAGCACTTCAAAATAATGTAAATGCGACACTTTCTTGCTAGGAAATAACGTTTGCAGATGTGTACGTATCGTAGGAATAGAGTTCTAATGCTACTTAAATCGCGATATCGCATCTCATTTATATGTTTCGTGATAAGATATAATATTCATTGCGAAGTGTCATGTATACCTCGTATTCACGTCAAAAGAATGTAAATGCGACACTTCCTTGCTAGGAAATAGCGTTTGCAGATGTCTGCGTATCCAGGCAATAGTGCTCTAATGCTTCTTAATACGGGATATCGTATCTCACTTCTATGTATCATGATAAGGTATAATATTCATTGCGAAGTGTCATATATACCTCGTACTCACTTCAAAAGAATGTAAATGCGACACTTCCTTGCTAGGGAATAGCGTTTGCAGATGTCTACGTATCGTAGGAATAGAGTTCTAATACTGCATAAAACGCGATTTCGCATCTGATTTCTATGTTTGACGATAAGATATAATATTCATTGCGAAGTGTCATGTATACCTCGTATTCACTTCAAAGGAATGTAAGTGCGACACTTCCATACTAGGAAATAGCGTTTTCAGGTGTCACCGCATCGAGGCCATAGGATTCTAATGCCTCTTAAAACGCGATATCGCATCTCTCTTCTATGTTTCATGATAAGATATAATATTCATTGCGAAGTGAAATGTATACCTCGTATTCACTTCAAAAGAATGTAAGTGCGACACTTCCATGCTAGGAAATAGCGTTTTCAGATGTCAACGCATCGTAGCAATAGAGTTCTAATGCTTCTTAAAACGCGATATAGCATCTCTCTTCTATGTTTCATGATAAGATAAAATATTCATTACGAAGTGTCATGTATACCTCGTATTCACTACAAAAGAATGAAAATGCGACTATTGCTTGCTAGGAAATAGCGTTTGCAGATGTCTACGTATCGTAGCAATAGCGTTCTAATGCTACTTAAATCGCGATATCGCATCTCATTTTTATGTTTCGTGATAAGATATAATATTCATTGCGATGTGTCATGTATACCTCGTACTAACTTCAAAAGAATGTAAATGCGACACTTCCATGCTAGGAAATAGCGTTTGCAGATGACCACGTATCGTAAGAATAGAGTTCTAATACTTCCTAAAACAAGATGTCGCATCTCATTTCTATATTTCATGATAAGATATAATATTCATTGTGGAGTGTTATGTATACCTCGTATTCACTTCAAAAGAATGTAAATGCGACACTTCCTTGCTAGGAAATAACATTTGCAGATGTCTACGCATCGTAGCAATAGAGTTCTAATGCTTCTTAAAACGCGATATCACATCTCACCTCTATGTTTCATGACAAGTCATAATATTCATTGCGAAGTGTCATGTATACCTCGCATTCACTTCAAAAGAATGTAAATGCGACACTTCCATGCGAGGAAATAGCGTTTGCAGATGTCAACTTATCGTAGCAGTAGAGTTCTAATGCATCTTA
This sequence comes from Xylocopa sonorina, assembly GCF_050948175.1. NCBI lineage: Eukaryota > Metazoa > Arthropoda > Insecta > Hymenoptera > Apidae > Xylocopa > Xylocopa sonorina. The sequence continues at coordinate 961,581 of NW_027490115.1, read as the reverse complement.
AAACGAGATGTCGCATCTCATTTCTATGTTTCATGATAAGATATAATATTCATTGTGAAGTGTCATGTATACCTCGTATTCACTTCAATAGGATGTAAATGCGACACTTCCTTGCTAGGAAATAGCATTTCCAGATGACTACGTTTGGAAACAATAGGGTCCTAATACTTCTTAAAACGAGATGTCGCATTCCATTTCTGTGTTTCATGATAAGATATAATATTCATTGCGAAGTGTCATGTATACCTCGTATTCTCTTCAAAAGAATGTAAATGCGACGTTTCCATCGTTGGGAATATTGTTTGCAGATGTCTACTTATCGTAGCAAAGAGATCCTAATGCTTCTTAAAACAAGATGTCGCATTTCATTTCTATGTTTCGTGATAAGATATAATATTCATTGCGAAATGTCATGTATACCTCGTATTCACACCAAACGAATGTAAATGCGATACTTCCTTACTAGGAAATAGCGTATTCAGATGTCTACGTATCATAGCAATAGAGTTCTAATGCTACTTGAATCGCGATATCGCATCTCACTTCCATGTTTCATGATAAGATATAATATTCATTGCGATGTGTCATGTATACCTCGTACTAACTTCAAAAGAATGTAAATGCGACACTTCCATGCTAGGAAATAGCGTTTGCAGATGACCACGTATCGTAAGAATAGAGTTCTAATACTTCCTAAAACAAGATGTCGCATCTCATTTCTATATTTCATGATAAGATATAATATTCATTGTGGAGTGTTATGTATACCTCGTATTCACTTCAAAAGAATGTAAATGCGACACTTCCTTGCTAGGAAATAACATTTGCAGATGTCTACGCATCGTAGCAATAGAGTTCTAATGCTTCTTAAAACGCGATATCACATCTCACCTCTATGTTTCATGACAAGTCATAATATTCATTGCGAAGTGTCATGTATACCTCGCATTCACTTCAAAAGAATGTAAATGCGACACTTCCATGCGAGGAAATAGCGTTTGCAGATGTCAACTTATCGTAGCAGTAGAGTTCTAATGCATCTTAAAACGAGATGTCGCATCTCATTTCTATGTTTCATGATAAGATATAATATTCATTGTGAAGTGTCATGTATACCTAGTACTCACTTCAAAAGAATGTAAATGCGACACTTGCATGCTAGGAAATAGCGTTTGCGTATGTCTACGTATCGTAGCAGTAGAGTTCTAATGCTTCTTAAAACGCGATATCGCATCTCACCTCTATGTTTCATGATAAGATATAATATTCATTGCGAAGTGTCATGCATACCTCGTATTCACTTCAAAAGAATGTAAATGCGACACTTACGTGCTAGGAAATAGCGTTTCCAGATGACCACGTATCGAAAGAATAGTGTTCTAATACTTCTTAAAACGAGATGTCGCATTTCATTTCTGTGTTTCATGATAAGATATAATATTCATTGCGAAGTGTCATGTATACCTCGTATTCTCCTCAAAAGAATGTAAATGCGACACTTGCTTGCTAGGAAATAGCGTTTGCGGATGTCTACGTATATTAGCAACAGGGTTCTAATACTTCTCAAAACGCGATATAACACCTCATTCCTATGTTTCATGATAAGATATAATATTCATTGCGAAGTGTCATGTATACCTCGTATTCACTTCAAAAGGATGTAAATGCGACACCTCCTTGCTAGGAAATTGCGTTTCAAGATGACTACGCATGGAAACAATAGTGTTCTAATACTTCTTAAAACGAGATGTCGCATTTCATTTCTGTGTTTCATGATAAGATATAATATTCATTGCGAAGTGTCATGTATACCTCGTATTCTCTTCAAAAGAATGTAAATGCGACACTTGCATGCTAGGAAATAGCGTTTGCGGATGTCTACGTATCGTAGCAATAGAGTTCTAATGCTTCTTAAAACGCGATATCACATCTCACACATATGTTTCATGATAAGTCATAATATTCATTGCGAAGTGTCATGTATACCTCGCATTCACTTCTAAAGAATGTAAATGCGACACTTCCATGCTAGGAAATAGCGTTTGCAGATGTCAACGTATCGTAGCAATAGAGTTCTAATGCTTCTTAAAACGCGATATCGCATCTCACTACTATGTTTCTTGATAAGATATAATATTCATTGTGGAGTGTTATGTATACCTCGAATTCACTACACAAGAATGTAAATGCGACACTTCCTTGCTAGGAAATAGCGTTTCCAGATGACCACGTATCGTAAGAATAGAGTCCTAATACTTCCTAAAACAAGATGTCGCATCTCATTTCTATGTTTCATGATAAGATATAATATTCATTGCGAAGTGTCATGTATACCTCGTATTCACTTCAAAAGAATGTAAATGCGACACTTACGTGCTAGGAAATAGCGTTTCCAGATGACCACGTATCGAAAGAATAGTGTTCTAATACTTCTTAAAACGAGATGTCGCATTTCATTTCTGTGTTTCATGATAAGATATAATATTCATTGCGAAGTGTCACGTATACCTCGTATTCTCTTCAAAAGAATGTAAATGCGACACTTGCATGCTAGGAAATAGCGTTTGCGGATGTCTACGTATCGTAGCAATAGAGTTCTAATGCTTCTTAAAACGCGATATCACATCTCACATCTATGTTTCATAATAAGTCATAACATTCATTGCGAAGTGTCATGTATACCTCGCATTCACTTCTAAAGAATGTAAATGCGACACTTCCATGCTAGGAAATAGCGTTTGCAGATGTCAACGTATCGTAGCAGTAGAGTTCTAATGCTTCTTAAAACGAGATGTCGCATTTCATTTCCATATTTCGTAACAAGATATAATATTCATTGTGGAATGTTATGAATACCTCGCATTCACTTCAAAAGAATGTAAATGCGACACATCCTTGCTAGGAAATAGCGTTTCCAGATGACCACGTATCGTAATAATAGAGTTCTAATACTTCCTAAAACAAGATGTCGCATCTCATTTCTATGTTTCATGATAAGATATAATATTCATTGCGAAGTGTCATGTATACCTCGTATTCACTTCAAAAGAATGTAAATGCGACACTTGCATGCTAGGAAATAGCGTTTGCGGATGTCTACGTATCGTAGCAATAGAGTCCTAATGCTTCTTAGAACGCGATATCGCATCTCACTTGTATGTTTCATGATAAGATATAATATTCATTGCGAAGTGTCATGTATATCTCGTATTAACTTCAAAAGAATGTAAATGCGGCATTTCCATGCTAGGGAATAGCGTTTGCAGATGTCTACGTATCGTAGCAATATAGTTCTAATGCTTCTTAAAACGCGATATCACATCTCACGTCTATGTTTCATGATATGTCATAATATTCATTGGGAAGTGTCATGTATACCTCGCATTCACTTCAAAAGAATGTAAATGCGACACTTCCATGCTAGGAAATAGCGTTGCAGATGTCAACGTATCGTAGAAGTAGAGTGCTAATGCTTCTTAAAACGAGATGTCGCATTTCATTTCTATGTTTCGTAATAAGATTTAATATTCATTGTGGAATGTTATGAATACCTCGCATTCACTTCAAAAGAATGTAAATGCGGCATTTCCATGCTAGGAAATAGCGTTTGCAGATGTCTACGCATCGTAGCAATAGAGTTCTAATGCTTCTAAGAACGCGATATCGCATCTCACTTCTATGTTTCATGATAAGATATAATATTCATTGCGAAGTGTCATGTATACCTCGTATTCTCTTCAAAAGAATGTAAATGCGACACTTGCATGCTAGGAAATAGCGTTTGCGGATGTCTACGTATATTAGCAACAGGGTTCTAATACTTCTCAAAACGCGATATAACACCTCATTCCTATGTTTCATGATAAGATATAATATTCATTGCGAAGTGTCATGTATACCTCGTATTCACTTCAAAAGGATGTAAATGCGACACCTCCTTGCTAGGAAATTGCGTTTCAAGATAACTACGCATGGAAACAATAGTGTTCTAATACTTCTTAAAACGAGATGTCGCATTTCATTTCTGTGTTTCATGATAAGATATAATATTCATTGCGAAGTGTCATGTATACCTCGTATTCTCTTCAAAAGAATGTAAATGCGACACTTGCATGCTAGGAAATAGCGTTTGCGGATGTCTACGTATCGTAGCAATAGAGTTCTAATTCTTCTTAAAACGCGATATCACATCTCACACATATGTTTCATGATAAGTCATAATATTCATTGCGAAGTGTCATGTATACCTCGCATTCACTTCTAAAGAATGTAAATGCGACACTTCCATGCTAGGAAATAGCGTTTGCAGATGTCAACGTATCGTAGCAATAGAGTTCTAATGCTTCTTAAAACGCGATATCGCATCTCACTACTATGTTTCTTGATAAGATATAATATTCATTGTGGAGTGTTATGTATACCTCGAATTCACTACACAAGAATGTAAATGCGACACTTCCTTGCTAGGAAATAGCGTTTCCAGATGACCACGTATCGTAAGAATAGAGTCCTAATACTTCCTAAAACAAGATGTCGCATCTCATTTCTATGTTTCATGATAAGATATAATATTCATTGCGAAGTGTCATGTATACCTCGTATTCACTTCAAAAGAATGTAAATGCGACACTTACGTGCTAGGAAATAGCGTTTCCAGATGACCACGTATCGAAAGAATAGTGTTCTAATACTTCTTAAAACGAGATGTCGCATTTCATTTCTGTGTTTCATGATAAGATATAATATTCATTGCGAAGTGTCACGTATACCTCGTATTCTCTTCAAAAGAATGTAAATGCGACACTTGCATGCTAGGAAATAGCGTTTGCGGATGTCTACGTATCGTAGCAATAGAGTTCTAATGCTTCTTAAAACGCGATATCACATCTCACATCTATGTTTCATAATAAGTCATAATATTCATTGCGAAGTGTCATGTATACCTCGCATTCACTTCTAAAGAATGTAAATGCGACACTTCCATGCTAGGAAATAGCGTTTGCAGATGTCAACGTATCGTAGCAGTAGAGTTCTAATGCTTCTTAGAACGCGATATCGCATCTCACTTCTATGTTTCATGATAAGATATAATATTCATTGCGAAGTGTTATGTATGCCTCGTATTAACTTCAAAAGAATGTAAATGCGGCATTTCCATGCTAGGAAATAGCGTTTGCAGATGTCTACGTATCGTCGCATTAGAGTCCTAATGCTTCATAAATCGCGATATCGCATCTCACTTCTATGTTTCGAAATAAGATATAATATGCATTGCGAAGTGTCATGTATACCTCGTATTAACTTCAAAAGAATGTAAATGCGACACTTCCATGCTAGGAAATAGCGTTTGCAGATGTCAACGTATCGTAGCAATAGAGTTCTAAGGCTTCTTAAAACGCGATATCGCATCTCACTACTATGTTTCTTGATAAGATATAATATTCATTGTGGAGTGTTATGTATACCTCGAAATCACTACACAAGAATGTAAATGCGACACTTCCTTGCTAGGAAATAGCGTTTCCAGATGACCACGTATCGTAAGAATAGAGTCCTAATACTTCCTAAAACAAGATGTCGCATCTCATTTCTATGTTTCATGATAAGATATAATATTCATTGTGAAGTGTCATGTATACCTCGTATTCACTTCAAAAGGATGTAAATGCGACACTTCCTTGCTAGGAAATAGCGTTTCCAGATGACTACGTATGGAAACAATAGAGTTCTAATACTTCTTAAAACGAGATGTCGCATTCCATTTCTGTGTTTCATGATAAGATATAATATTTATTGCGAAGTGTCATGTATACCTCGTATTCACTTCAAAAGAATGTAAATGCGACACTTGCATGCTAGGAAATAGCGTTTGCGTATGTCCACGTATCGTAGCAGTAGAGTTCTAATGCTTCTTAAAACGCGATATCGCATCTCACCTCTATGTTTCATGATAAGATATAATATTCATTGCGAAGTGTCATGTATACCTCGTATTCACTTCAAAAGAATGTAAATGCGACACTTACGTGCTAGGAAATAACGTTTCCAGATGACCACGTATCGAAAGAATAGTGTTCTAATACTTCTTAAAACGAGACGTCGCATATCATTTCTGTGTTTCATGATAAGATATAATATTCATTGCGAAGTGTCATGTATACCTCGTATTCTCTTCAAAAGAATGTAAATGCGACACTTGCATGCTAGGAAATAGCGTTTGCGGATGTCTACGTATCGTAGCAATAGAGTTCTAATGCTTCTTAAAACGCGATATCACATGTCACATCTATGTTTCATAATAAGTCATAATATTCATTGCGAAGTGTCATGTATACCTCGCATTCACTTCTAAAGAATGTAAATGCGACACTTCCATGCTAGGAAATAGCGTTTGCAGATGTCAACGTATCGTAGCAGTAGAGTTCTAATGCTTCTTAGAACGCGATATCGCATCTCACTTCTATGTTTCATGATAAGATATAATATTCATTGCGAAGTGTCATGTATACCTCGTATTAACTTCAAAAGAATGTAAATGCGGCATTTCCATGCTAGGAAATAGCGTTTGCAGATGTCTACGTGTATCGTCGCATTAGAGTCCTAATGCTTCATAAATCGCGATTATCGCATCTCACTTCTATGTTTCGAAATAAGATATAATATTCATTGCGATGTGTCATGTATAGCCTCGTATTAACTTCAAAAGAATGTAAATGCGGCATTTCCATGCTAGGAAATAGCGTTTGCAGATGTCTACGTATCGTAAGCCATAGAGTTCTAATGCTTCTTAAAACGCGATATCGCATCTCACTACTATGTTTCTTGATAAGATATAATATTCATTGTGGAGTGTTATGTATACCTCGAAGTTCACTACACAAGAGAATGTAAATGCGACACTTCCTTGCTAGGAAATAGCGTTTCCAGATGACCACGTATCGTAAGAATAGAGTCCTAATACTTCCTAAAACAAGATGTCGCACTCTCATTTCTATGTTTCATGATAAGATATAAGATATTCATTGCGAAGTGTCATGTATACCTCGTATTCACTTCAAAAGAATGTAAATGCGACACTTACGTGCTAGGAAATAGCGTTTCCAGATGACCACGTATCGAAAGAATAGTGTTCTAATACTTCTTAAAACGAGATGTCGCATTTCATTTCTGTGTTTCATGATAAGATATAATATTCATGTGCGAAGTTGTCACGTACACCTCGTATTCTCTTCAAAAAGAACTGTAAATGCGACACTTGCATGCTAGGAAATAGCGTTTGCGGATGTCTACGTATCGTAGCAATAGAGTTCTAATGCTTCTTAAAACGCGATATCACATCTCACAATCTATGTTTCATAATAAGTCATAATATTCATTGCGAAGTGTCATGTATACCTCGCATTCACTTCTAAAGAATGTAAATGCGACACTTCCATGCTAGGAAATAGCGTTTGCAGATGTCAACGTATCGGCAGCAGTAGAGTTCTAATGCTTCTTAGAACGCGATATCGCATCTCACTTCTATGTTCATGATAAGATATAATATTCATTGCGAAGTGTTATGTATGCCTCGTATTAACTTCAAAAGAATGTAAATGCGGCATTTCCATGCTAGGAAATAGCGTTTGCAGATGTCTACGTATCGTCGCATTAGAGTCCTAATGCTTCATAAATCGCGATATCGCATCTCACTTCTATGTTTCGAAATAAGATATAATATGCATTGCGAAGTGTCATGTATACCTCGTATTAACTTCAAAAGAATGTAAATGCGACACTTCCATGCTAGGAAATAGCGTTTGCAGATGGTCAACGTATCGTAGCAATAGAGTTCTAAGGCTTCTTAAAACGCGATATCGCATCTCACTACTATGTTTCTTGATAAGATATAATATTCATTGTGGAGTGTTATGTATACCTCGAAATCACTACACAAGAATGTAAATGCGACACTTCCTTGCTAGGAAATAGCGTTTCCAGATGACCACGTATCGTAAGAATAGAGTCCTAATACTTCCTAAAACAAGATGTCGCATCTCACTTTCTACTGTTTCATGATAAGATATAAGATTCATGTGTCGAAGTGTCATGTATACCTCGTATTCACTTCAAAAGGATGTAAATGCGACACTTCCTTGCTAGGAAATAGCGTTTCCAGATGACTACGTATGGAAACAATAGAGTTCTAATACTTCTTAAAACGAGATGTCGCATTCCATTTCTGTGTTTCATGATAAGATATAATATTTATTGCGAAGTGTCATGTATACCTCGTATTCACTTCAAAAGAATGTAAATGCGACACTTGCATGCTAGGAAATAGCGTTTGCGTATGTCTACGTATCGTAGCAGTAGAGTTCTAATGCTTCTTAAAACGCGATATCGCATCTCACCTCTATGTTTCATGATAAGATATAATATTCATTGCGAAGTGTCATGTATACCTCGTATTCACTTCAAAAGAATGTAAATGCGACACTTACGTGCTAGGAAATAACGTTTCCAGATGACCACGTATCGAAAGAATAGTGTTCTAATACTTCTTAAAACGAGATGTCGCATATCATTTCTGTGTTTCATGATAAGATATAATATTCATTGCGAAGTGTCATGTATACCTCGTATTCTCTTCAAAAGAATGTAAATGCGACACTTGCATGCTAGGAAATAGCGTTTGCGGATGTCTACGTATCGTAGCAATAGAGTTCTAATGCTTCTTAAAACGCGATATCACATGTCACATCTATGTTTCATAATAAGTCATAATATTCATTGCGAAGTGTCATGTATACCTCGCATTCACTTCTAAAGAATGTAAATGCGACACTTCCATGCTAGGAAATAGCGTTTGCAGATGTCAACGTATCGTAGCAGTAGAGTTCTAATGCTTCTTAGAACGCGATATCGCATCTCACTTCTATGTTTCATGATAAGATATAATATTCATTGCAAAGTGTCATGTATACCTCGTATTAACTTCAAAAGAATGTAAATGCGGCATTTCCATGCTAGGAAATAGCGTTTGCAGATGTCTACGTATCGTCGCATTAGAGTCCTAATGCTTCATAAATCGCGATATCGCATCTCACTTCTATGTTTCGAAATAAGATATAATATTCATTGCGATGTGTCATGTATACCTCGTATTAACTTCAAAAGAATGTAAATGCGGCATTTCCATGCTAGGAAATAGCGTTTGCAGATGTCTACGTATCGTAGCCATAGAGTTCTAATGCTTCTTAAAACGCGATATCGCATCTCACTACTATGTTTCTTGATAAGATATAATATTCATAATGGAGTGTTATGTATACCTCGAATTCACTTCTAAAGAATGTAAATGCGACACTTCCATGCTAGGAAATAGCGTTTGCAGATGTCAACGTATCGTAAGAATAGGTTTCTAATACTTCCTAAAACAAGATGTCGCATCTCATTTCTATGTTTCATGATAAGATATAATATTCATTGTGAAGTGTCATGTATACCTAGTACTCACTTCAAAAGAATGTAAATGCGACACTTGCATGCTAGGAAATAGCGTTTGCGTATGTCTACGTATCGTAGCAGTAGAGTTCTAATGCTTCTTAAAACGCGATATCGCATCTCACCTCTATGTTTCATGATAAGATATAATATTCATTGCGAAGTGTCATGCATACCTCGTATTCACTTCAAAAGAATGTAAATGCGACACTTACGTGCTAGGAAATAGCGTTTCCAGATGACCACGTATCGAAAGAATAGTGTTCTAATACTTCTTAAAACGAGATGTCGCATTTCATTTCTGTGTTTCATGATAAGATATAATATTCATTGCGAAGTGTCATGTATACCTCGTATTCTCCTCAAAAGAATGTAAATGCGACACTTGCTTGCTAGGAAATAGCGTTTGCGGATGTCTACGTATCGTAGCAATAGAGTTCTAATGCTTCTTAAAACGCGATATCACATCTCACATCTATGTTTCATGATAAGTCATAATATTCATTGCGAAGTGTCATGTATACCTCGCATTCACTTCTAAAGAATGTAAATGCGACACTTCCATGCTAGGAAATAGCGTTTGCAGATGTAGAACGCGATATCGCATCTCACCTCTATGTTTCACGATAAGATATAATATTCATTGCGAAGTGTCATGTATACCTCGTATTCACTTCAAAGAATGTAAATGCGACACTTCCATGCTAGGAAATAGCGTTTGCAGATGTCAACGTATCGTAGCAGTAGAGTTCTAATGCTTCTTAGAACGCGATATCGCATCTCACTTCTATGTTTCATGATAAGATATAATATTCATTGCGAAGTGTTATGTATGCCTCGTATTAACTTCAAAAGAATGTAAATGCGGCATTTCCATGCTAGGAAATAGCGTTTGCAGATGTCTACGTATCGTCGCATTAAAGTCCTAATGCTTCATAAATCGCGATATCGCATCTCACTTCTATGTTTCGAAATAAGATATAATTTGCATTGCGAAGTGTCATGTATACCTCGTATTCTCTTCAAAAGAATGTAAATGCGACACTTGCTTGCTAGGAAATAGCGTTTGCGGATGTCTACGTATCGTAGCAATAGAGTTCTAATGCTTCTTAAAACGCGATATCACATCTCACATCTATGTTTCATGATAAGTCATAATATTCATTGCGATGTGTCATGTATACCTCGCATTCACTTCTAAAGAATGTAAACGCGACACTTCCATGCTAGGAAATAGCGTTTGCAGATGTCAACGTATCGTAGCAGTAGAGTTCTAATGCTTCTTAGAACGCGATATCGCATCTCACCTCTATGTTTCACGATAAGATATAATATTCATTGCGAAGTGTCATGTATACCTCGTATTCACTTCAAAAGAATGTAAATGCGACACTTCCATGCTAGGAAATAGCGTTTGCAGATGTCAACGTATCGTAGCAATAGAGTTCTAAGGCTTCTTAAAACGCGATATCGCATCTCACTACTATGTTTCTTGATAAGATATAATATTCATTGTGGAGTGTTATGTATACCTCGAAATCACTACACAAGAATGTAAATGCGACACTTCCTTGCTAGGAAATAGCGTTTCCAGATGACCACGTATCGTAAGAATAGAGTCCTAATACTTCCTAAAACAAGATGTCGCATCTCATTTCTATGTTTCATGATAAGATATAATATTCATTGTGAAGTGTCATGTATACCTCGTATTCACTTCAAAAGGATGTAAATGCGACACTTCCTTGCTAGGAAATAGCGTTTCCAGATGACTACGTATGGAAACAATAGAGTTCTAATACTTCTTAAAACGAGATGTCGCATTCCATTTCTGTGTTTCATGATAAGATATAATATTTATTGCGAAGTGTCATGTATACCTCGTATTCACTTCAAAAGAATGTAAATGCGACACTTGCATGCTAGGAAATAGCGTTTGCGTATGTCTACGTATCGTAGCAGTAGAGTTCTAATGCTTCTTAAAACGCGATATCGCATCTCACCTCTATGTTTCATGATAAGATATAATATTCATTGCGAAGTGTCATGTATACCTCGTATTCACTTCAAAAGAATGTAAATGCGACACTTACGTGCTAGGAAATAACGTTTCCAGATGACCACGTATCGAAAGAATAGTGTTCTAATACTTCTTAAAACGAGATGTCGCATATCATTTCTGTGTTTCATGATAAGATATAATATTCATTGCGAAGTGTCATGTATACCTCGTATTCTCTTCAAAAGAATGTAAATGCGACACTTGCATGCTAGGAAATAGCGTTTGCGGATGTCTACGTATCGTAGCAATAGAGTTCTAATGCTTCTTAAAACGCGATATCACATCTCACATCTATGTTTCATGATAAGTCATAATATTCATTGCGAAGTGTCATGTATACCTCGCATTCACTTCTAAAGAATGTAAATGCGACACTTCCATGCTAGGAAATAGCGTTTGCAGATGTCAACGTATCGTAGCAGTAGAGTTCTAATGCTTCTTAGAACGCGATATCGCATCTCACCTCTATGTTTCACGATAAGATATAGTATTCATTGCGAAGTGTCATGTATACCTCGTATTCACTTCAAAAGAATGTAAATGCGACACTTCCGTGCTAGGAAATAGCGTTTCCAGATGACCACGTATCGAAAGAATAGAGTTCTAATGCTTCTCAAAGCGCGATATCGCATCTCACTTCTATGTTTCATGATAAGATATAATATTCATTGCGAAGTGTCATGTATACCTCGTATTAACTTCAAAAGAATGTAAATGCGCATTTCCATGCTAGGAAATAGCGTTTGCAGATGTCTACGTATCGTAGCAATAGAGTTCTAATGCTTCTTATAACGCGATATCACATCTCACCTCTATGTTTCATGATAAGTCATATTATTCATTGGGAAGTGTCATGTATACCTCGCATTCACTTCAAAAGAATGTAAATGCGACACTTCCATGCTAGGAAATAGCGTTTGCAGATGTCAACGTATCGTAGAAGTAGAGTGCTAATGCTTCTTAAACGAGATGTCGCATTTCATTTCTATGTTTCGTAATAAGACTTAATATTCATTGTGGAATGTTATGAATACCTCGCATTCACTTCAAAAGAATGTAAATGCTACACTTCCTTGCTAGGAAATAACATTTGCTGATGTCTACGCATCGTAGCAATAGAGTTCTAATGCTTCTAAGAACGCGATATCGCATCTCACTTCTATGTTTCATGATAAGATATAATATTCATTGCGAAGTGTCATGTATACCTCGTATTAACTTTAAAAGAATGTACATGCGACACTTCCTTGCTAGGAAATAGCATGTCCAGATCACTACGTATGGAAACAATAGAGTTCTAATACTTCTTTAAAACGAGATTGTCGCATTCCATTTCTGTGTTTCATTATAAGATATAATATTCATTGCGAAGTGTCATGTATACCTCGTATTCTCTTCAAAAGAATGTAAATGCGACACTTGCATGCTAGGAAATAGCGTTTACGAATGTCTACGTATCGTAGCAATAGAGTTCTAATGCTTCTTAAAACGAAATGTCGTATTTCATTTCTATGTTTCGTAATAAGATATAATATTCATTGTGTATTGTTATGCATACCTCGTATTCACTTCAATGGAATGTAAGTGCGACACTTCCATGCGAGGAAATAGCGTTTGCAGATGTCTACGTATCGTAGCAATAGAGTTCTAAATGCTTCTTAAAACGCGATAACGCATCTCACTTCTATGGTTCATGATAAGATATAATATTCATTGCGAAGTGTCATGTATACCTCGTATTCACTTCAAAAGAATGTTAACGCGACACTTCCTTGCCAGGATATAGCGTTTGCAGATGTCTACGTATCGTAGCATTGGAGTTCTAATGCTTCTCAAACGCGATATCTCTACTCATTACTATGTTTCAATGATAATATATAATATTGATTGCGAAGTTTCATGTATACCTCGCATACACTTCAAATAAATGTGAATGCGACAGTTCCTTGCTAGGAAATAGTATTTGCAGATATCTACGTATCGAAGCAATAGAGTTCCAAAGCTTCTTAAATCGCGATATCGCATCACATTCTTATGTTTCATGATAAGATATAATATTCATTGTGCAGTGTTATGAACACCTCGTATTCACTTCGAAAGAATGTAAATGCGACACTTCCTTGCTAGGAAATAGCGTTTGCAGATGTCTACGTATCGTAGCATTAGTGCCCTAATGCTTCTCAAAACGCTACATCGTTTCTCATTTCTATGTTTCATGATAGTATATAATATTCATTGCGTAGTGTTATGTACACATCGTATTCACCACAAAGGAATGCAAATGTGACACTTCCTTGCTAGGAAATAGCGTTTGCAGATGTCTACGTATCGAAGCAATAGAGTTCTAATGCTTCTTAAATCGTCATATCGCGTCTCATATCTACGTTGCCTGATAAGATATAATATTCATCGCGGAGTGTCATGTATACGTCGTATTCCTTTCAAAAGAATGTAAATGCGACACTTCCTTGCTTGGAAGTAGCGTTTGCACATGTCTACGTATCGTAGCAATAGAGTTCTAATGCTTCTTAAAACGCGATATAGCATCTCATTTCAATGTATCGCGATAAGATATAATATTCATTGCGAAGTGTCACGTATACCTCGTATTCGCTTCAAGAGAATGTAAATGCGGCACTTCCTTGCAAGGAAATAGCGCTTGCAGATGTCTACGTACCGAAGTAGTAGAGTTCTAATGCTTCATAAAACGCGATATCGCATCTCATTGCTGTTTCATGATAAGATAATATTCATTGCCAGGTGTTATGTAAACCTCGTCTGCACTTCAAAGGTATGTAAACGCCACACATCCTTGCCAGGAAATGCGTTTCCATATGTCTACGTATCGAAGCAATAGAGTTCTAATGCTTCATAAAACGAGATATCGTATCTCATTTCTATGTCTCACTTCGTAATGAACATTATACCTTATCATGCAACATAGACATGAGATGCGATATCACGTTTTAGGAAGCACTACAACTCTATTGCTTTGATACGTAGACATCTGCAAAACGCTATTTCCTAGCAAGGAAGTGACGCTTTTTACATTCGTTTGAAGTGTATGCGATCTATACATGACACTTCGCAACGAATATTATATCTTATCGTGAAACATAGAAATGAGATGAGACATCGCGATTTAAGAAGCACTAGAACCCTATTGCTACGATACGTAGACATCTGCAAACGCTCTTTCCTAGCAAGTAAGTGTCGCACTTACATTCATTTGAAGTGTATGCGACGTATACATAAAACTCCGCAATGAATATTATATCTTATCGTGAAACATAGAAATGAGAAGCGATATCGCGATTTAAGAAGCATTAGATCCCTATTGCTTCGATACGTAGACACCTGTAAACGCTACTTCCTAGCAAGGAAGTGTCGCATTTACATTCTTTTGAAGTGAATACGAGGTATTCATAACACTGGACAATGATTATTATATCTTGTCATGAAACGTAGATATGAGATCTGATATGACAATTTAAGAAGCAATAGAAAACTATCGCTTCGATACGTAGACATCTGCAAACGCTATTTTCTACCAAGGAAGTGTCGTATTTACATTCTTCTGAAGTGAATACGAGGTATTCATAACACTGCACAATGAATATTATATCTCATCATGACACATTGAAATGAGATACGATATCGCGATTTATGAAGCTTTAGAACTCTGTTGCTTCGATACGTAGATATCAGCAAACACTATTTCCTAGCATGGAACTGTCGCATTCACATTCATTTGAAGTGTATGCGAGGTATACATGACACTTCGCAATGAATATTATATATTATCATGAAACATAGATATGAGATGCGATATCGCGAATTAATAAGATTTAGAAATCTATTGCTTCGATACGTAGACATCTGCAAATTCTATTTCCTAGCAAGGAAGCGTCGCATTTACATTCTATTGAAGTGAATACGAGGTATACATAACAATCCACAGTGAATATTATATATTATCATGGAACATAGAAATGAGATGCGATATCTCGTTTTAAGAAGCATTTGAACTCTATTGTTTCGATTCGTAGACATCTGGAAACCCTATTTCCTAGCAAGGAAGTGACGCGTTTACGTTAATTTGAAGTGAATACGAGGTATACATAACACTGCACGATGAATATTATATCTCATCATGAAGCATAGAAACGAGATGCGATACTTCGTTCGAGGAAGCATTAGAACTCTATTGCTTCGACACGTGGACATCTGCAATCGCTATTTCCTAGCAAGGAAGTGTCGCATTTACATTCGTTTGAAGTTTATGCGTTGTATACATGACACTTCGCTATGAATATTGTATCTTATCATCAAACATAGAAATGAGATGCGATATCGCTTTTTGAGGAGCATTAGAACTCTATTGCTTCGATACGTAGACATCTGCAAACGCCACTGCCTAGCAAGGAAGTGTCGCATTTACATTCATTTGAAGTGTATGCGATGTATACATAACACTTCGCAATGAATATTATATCTTATCGTAAAACATAGAAATGAGATGCGCTATCTCGTTTTAAGAAGCATTAGAACTCTATTGCTACGATACTTAGACATCTGCAAACGCTATTTCCTAGCAAGGAAGTGACACTTTTACATTCATTTGAAGTGTATGCGAGCCATACATGACACTTCGCAATGAATATTATATCTTATCATGAAAGATAGAAGTCAGATGCGATATCGCGTCCTAAGAAACATTAGAACTCTATTGCTACGATACGTAGACATCTGGATACGCTATTTCCTAGCAAGAAAGTGTCGCACTTACATTGTTTTGAAGTGAATACGAGGTATACGTGTCACTTCGCAATGAATATTATATCTTATCCTGAAACATTGAAATGAGATGCGATATCGCGTTAAATGAAGCTTTAGATCTCTATTTCTTAGAAACGTAGACATCTAAAGACGCTATTCCGTAGCAACGAATTGTGGGACTTACATTCTTTGGAAGTTTTGACGAGTTATACATAACGCGTCGCAATGATATTACATGTTATCATGATACATAGAAATGGGATGCGATATCGCGTTTTATGATGCGTTTTATGTATCATTAGAACTCTATTGCCTCGATCCGTAGTGTAGCGTCTGGCGTACTGCCTTTCTACCTCTAGCGCCTCCCACAGCATCTGGCAGCGACGTTCTCACCGTCAGCAGCACCTAAAAACATGGGACGAGCGCCACCGCAACCGAACACACACCACTTCCACCAAGCTAAGGCTGCTAGCAATGCACGAATACCCAGGAGTTCAAGTGACTGACCGCGCGACAACGCGCAGCATCTCCAAAGCAAGGGATGATACAGCATTCAGTCAGACGACTGGACCACTGGGCACAGCAGCGTTTTACCTTCATCACCACAGCGTTATTCTCTTTTCTACGGTATATGTTCGGAAATCCTCTAAATCCAAGTACTCGACACATGCATTGTACATACGCAGACAACACATACGTATTTTCTAAGATCGATGTAAACATCGATAATTATTAGTTGCGATACGCTCCAGCGGGCGTACTACGCGCGCGGCTCACGCGTAACGCGATCCGGGCACCAATCCAACCGGCCGCATCACTGCGCAGTCCGAGCGGCCACCCCACTCTGGGGTCGAGCGAATCGCGCGCCACGGGATCTAAGGATGTCGCGGATCCGCGATCCGAGAGTCAATCTACTCCGAGCCTCGTTCCAAGCTGATCATTAGACAGCTTCGATACCTTCGGGCTATTCGCCTGAATCGGAAGTGTTACCAAATCTATTCTAAATTTCAATTTTAATTCAATTCATTGAGTTTAGTTCTAGTTCCTATTCTAAACAATTAAGCCTACTTTTAATTTAGTATTATGGAAAGTACAGTGCAAGCTTAGGATTAACTTAAAATATACTTTGATTTTATCTCCTAACTACAAGTTCAGTTACTGATAACCTCCTTTAACTTCATTCTTAACCTATGAGTTCTTCCACAAGCCAATGCGTGGGCATTCTACATTCAATCCAATCGTTAGTCGATCATTGGTAATCAGCTGGTTAGAGCGGACCGCCGCTTAGCTCCGCTGACACATACGAGAGATTCAGTGCAGATAACGTCGACATTTCACTCTCTGGACCGACAGGCTAGAGCTGATCGCCGCTTAACCGAGTCGTATCTAGTCCGCTGAAATAAGACGCGAATGTGCAGCAATCTGAAACAAAAGTCTCGACGTGCGAGAAGGAAGAATTTCCTACGCCGTCTAATACGTGTTTACGTGGGCACCGAAGCCTTATCGTCGCACTGTTCATGCGCCAGCGTCACCGTCGCTTCTCAATGTTCTACGCCGCCAACGTCATCCCGTCCAGGGGAGCCGAACATCGCCGAATCTCCGCAACGCTGGGCGCTCATCCTTTTAGACATTCAGACTCGCAGTCCTTACGCAGAATCGATTCCAGACTACGATCCATGGAAGCAGAGATACCTGAGAAAAGAGTATTGATTTGTTCTCTATCAAAACGACAAAGGTAGGGTTTCTCCACACTTACCGCGTTCACCGTGCTCGTAAAAGCGTTCGTTGTAACACGGAAGCAACCCGGCATTAGTTGCAATTAAGCGAGCCGTTTCCGCGAATTGGCTGCGTGTCGTCTCCGAGTAAAACGGAAATATTCCACCACCGTGACGAGACAGATGAAGTCTAGAAACGCCATTCCGTACCAAGGAAAAGTGGCATTTAAATTCCTTCGGGGTGTAGCCGAGATATACATAACGCGTTGCATTGATTTACATCTTATCATGAGACATAGAAATGAGATGCGATATCGCGTTTTACGATGCATTGGAACAATGTTGGTTAGAAACGTAGACATCTAGATACGATATTCCGTAACAAGGGAGTGTGGTATTTACATTCCTTTGAAGTGTCGACCAGATATACATATCGCGTTGCATTGAATATTACGTCTTATATCATGAGTTATAGAAATGAGATGCGACGACACGTTTTATGAAGCATTAGAACTCTATTTCTTCGAAACGTAGACATCTAGAAACGCTATAAAGTAGCAAGGAAGTGTGGTATTTGCATGCCTTTGAAGTGTCGACGAGATATACATAACGCAGTGTACTAAATATTACATCTTACCGTGGGACATTAAAATGAGATGCGATATCGCGTCTTATAGAGCATACGAACTCTACTGCTTCGATGCGTAGAAATCTAAAATCGCTATTCCGTCGAAAGGAAGTGTGGGACTTACACTCTTTTGAGGTGTTGACGAGATATAATTGACGCGTTGCATACAAATACATCTTATCATGAAACATAGATGAAATGCGATATCGCGATATAAGAAGCATTAGAACTCTACTGCTTCGAAACGGAGACATCTGGGAACACTATTTCCTAGCAAGGAAGTGCCGCATTTACATTCGTTTGAAGTGTATGCGAGGTACACATGACACTTCGCAATGAATATTATATCTTATCATGAAACATGGAAATGACATGCGATATTGCGTTTTAGGAAGCGATAGAAATCTATTGCTACGAAACGTAGACACCTGCAAACGCTACTCCTAGCATGGAGGTGTCGTATTTACATTCTTCTGTTGTGAATACGAGGTATACATTAAACTGCACAATGAATATTATATCTCTTCACGAAACATAGAAATGAGATGCGACCTCTCGTTTTAAGAAGCACTGGAACTCTATTGTTTCGATACGTAGACATCTGGAAACGCTATTTCCTAGCAAGGAAGAGTCGCATTTACAATCTTTTGAAGTGAATACGAGCTATACATGACACTGCGTAATGAATATTATATCTTATAGTGAAACATAGATATGAGATGCGATACGACGATTTAAGAAGAATTAGAATTCTATTGCTTCCATACATAGACATCTGCAAACGCTATTTCCCAGCAAGGAATTGTAGCATTTACTCTCTTTTGAAGTGAATACCGGGTATACAAAACACTGCGCAATGAATATTATATCTTATCATGAAACATAGAATAGAAATGCGATATCGCGATTTAAGAAGCATTAGAACGCTATAGCTTTGACACGTAGACATATGCAAACGCTATTCCCTAGCAAGGAAGTGTCGCATTTACATTCGTTTGAAGTGTATGCGATGTATACATGACACTTCGCAATGAATATTATATCTTATCAGGAAACGTAGATATAAGATGCGATATGACTATTTAAGAAGCATTGGAACACTATTGCTTCGATACGTAGACATCAGCAAACGCTATTTCCTAGCAAGGAAGTGTCGCATTTTCAAACTTTTGAAAGGAGTACGAGGTATACATGACACATCGCAATGAATACTATATCTTATCATGAAACATAGAAATGAGATGCGATATGACGATTTAAGAAGAATTAGAACTCTATTGCTTCGATACGTAGATATCTGCAAACGCTATTTCCTAGCAAGGAAGTGTCGCATTTACATTCATTTGAAGTGAATATGAGAAATACATGACACTTCGCAATGATTATTATATCTTATCCTGAAACATCGAAATGTGATGCGATATCGCCTTTTGAGAAGCATTAGAAATCTGTTGCTACGATACGTACACATCTGGAAATACTATTTCCTAGCATGGATCTGTCGCATTTACATTCTTGTGAGTTGAATACGAGGTATACATGACACTTTGCAATGAATATTATGTCTTATCATGCAGCATAGAAGTGAGATGGGATATCTCGTTTTACGAAAAATTAGAACACTACTGCTTCGATACGTAGACATCTGCAAACGCTACTTCCTAGCAAGGAAGTGTCGCGTTTACATTCTTTCGAAGTGAATACGAGGTATTCATAACATTGCACATTGAATATTATATCTTATCATGAAACATAGAAATGAGATGCGATATCGCGTTTCAGGTAGCATTAGAACTCTAAGTTTAAGTGTATAGGATATATACATGACAATCCGCAATGAATATTATACCTTATCGTGAAACATAGAAATGAGATGCTATATCGCGTTTTAAGAAGAACCAGAAATCTATTGGATTGATACGTAGACATCTGAAAACGCTATTTCCTAGCAAGGAAGTATCGCATTTACATTCTTTTGAAGTGAATACGAGGTATAAGTGACATTTCGCAATGAATATTATATCTCATCACGAAACATATAAATGAGATGCGACATCGCGATTTTAGAAGCATCAGAATACTATTGCTTCGATACGTAGACATCTGCAAACGCTATTTCCTAGCAAGGAAGTGTTGCATTTACATTCATTTGAAGTGTATGAGGGGTATACATGACACTTCGCATTGAATATTATATCTTAGCTTGAAACATAGAAATGAGATGCGTTGTCGCGTTTTAAGATGCATTGAATGCCTATTGCTACGATACGTAGACATCTGCAAACGCTGTTTCCTAGCAAGGAATTGTCGCATTTACATTCTTCAGAAGCGAATACCAGGTATTCATAACACAGCACAATGAATATTATATGATATCATGAAACATTGAAATGAGATGCGATATCGCGATTTAGGAAGCATTAAAGCACTATTGCTTCGATACGTAGCCATCTGCTAACGCTACTTCCCAGCAAGGAAGTTTCTCATTTTCATTCTTTTGATGTGATAACGAGGTATCCATGACACTTCGCATTGAATACTATATCTTATCATGAAACATAGGAATGAGGTGCTATATCGCGTTTTGAGAAGCACTAGAATTCTAATGCTAATATACGTAGACATCTGCAAACTCTATTTCCTCGCAAGGAAATGTCGCATTTACATTCCATTGAAGTGAATACGAGGTATGCATGACAATTCGCAATGGATATTATATCTTATCATGAAACATAGAATTGAGATGCGATATCTCGTTTTAAGAAGTATTAGAACTCCATTCTTACGATACGTGGTCATCTGGAAACGATATTTCCTAGCAAGGAAGTGTCGCATTTACATTCTTTTGAAGTGAATACGAGGTATACATGACACTTCGCAATGAATATTATATCTTATCATGAAACATAGTAATGAGGTGCTATATCGCGTTTTGAGAAACATTAGAAAACTACTGCTAATATACTTAGACATCTGCAAACTCTATTTCCTAGCAAGGAAATGTCGCATTTACATTCCATTGAAGTGAATACGAGGTATGCATGACAATTCGCAATGGATATTATATCTTATCATGACACGTAGAATTGAGATGCGATATCTCGTTCTAAGAAGTATTAGAACTCCATTCATACGATACGTGGTCATCTGGAAACGATATTTCCTAGAAAGGAAGTGTCGCATTTACATTCTTTTGAAGTGAATACGAGGTATATATAACTTTCCACAATGAATATTATATCTTATCACGAAACATAGAAATGAAATGCGACATCTCGTTTCAAGAAGCATTAGAACTCTATTGCTACGATACGTAGACATCTGCAAACGCTATTTCCTAGCATGCAAGTGTCGCATTTACATACTTTTGAAGTGAATACGAGGTATACATGACACTTCGCAATGAATATTATATCTTATCATGAAACATAGAAGTGAGATGCGACATCGCGATTTAAGAAGCACTAGATCTGTGTTGCTACGATGCGTAGACATCTGCAAACAATAATTCCTAGTAATGAAGTGTCGCATTTACATTCTTTTGAAGTGAATACGAGGTATCACGTCCGGTGAAACTATTTTCCGTTGCTCCGGGGGCTTTACGACACGAGCCTATTTTTCGGTAATTCGGTCCGCGGGAACGCGTTAAGCTCGGGTCCGACAATTTCGGCTAACGCGACACTAGCGAAAACACTCGCGATAATAAGGGAGTGACCCTACCTTTCGATGACTTCTCTCTCGATTTGTACGTAGAAACGGCGTGGAGGATCTTTCGCTGGGATCGTAGCGGATTTCGTTCTGTTGGCTGCTACGGAAATCTCGATCAGTCGCCAGCCAAGAGGAGGACGGCGGTCGGAATTAAGCGATGATGCTGAATGTGGCAGAATCGGCGTGATGCGTCGTGGTGTCTGGATCGGAAGCGTCGACGGTCGCTTCGGAAAGCGGCGTCTGGGCTGGTGCGAAGGCAGGTCGCTGGTATACGAGGACACTCGGAGCGCCCTCCAAATATTCACGCACAAGTGATCGTATGAAATTCTTCCTACTCGCACGTCGCGTTCTTCGCAAACCGGAAGCACGATTCATTCACCAGGTTTTTCTGTACTTTCGACTAAGATCTGAAGGATAAGCGGCGGTGTCAACGTCACAAAGCCGATTTCTATACTCCTTCAATTTGATGAAGATCAACCCCAGTCATGATACATAGAAGTGAGATGCGATATCGCGTTATAAGAAGCATTAGAACTCTATTGCTACGATACGTAGATATCTGCAAACGCTATGCCCTAGCAAGGAATAGTCGCATTTACATTCTTTTTATGTGAATACGAGGTATACATGACACTTCGCAATGAATATTATATCTTATCATGAAACATAGAAGTGAGATGCGATATCGCGTTCTAAGGAGCATTAGAACCCTATTGCCTCGATGCGGAGATATCTGCAAAGGCTATTTCCTAGCATGGAAGTGTCGCATTTACATTCTTTTGAAGTGAATTCGAGGTATACATGACACTTCGGAATGAATATTCTAACTCATCACGAATCACAGATACGAGATGCGATATCGCGATCTAAGAAGCATTAGAACTCTATTGCTACGATACGTTGACATCTGCAGACGCCATTTCCTAGCAAGGAAGATTCGCATTTACATTCGTCTGGAGTGAATAGGAGGTATACATGACACTTCGCAATGAATATTATACCTTATCACGAAACATAGAAATGAAATGCGATATCGAGATCTAAGAAGCATTCGAACTCTATTGCTACGATACGTAGGCATCTGCAAACGCTATGCCCTAGCAAGGAATAGTCACATTTACATTCTTTTTATGTGAATACGAGGTATACATGACACTTCGCAATGAATATTGTATCTTATCATGAAACATAGAAGTGAGATGCGATATCGCGTTTTAAGAAGCATTAGAACTCTATTGCCGCGACGCGTAGACATCTGCAGGCGCTATTTCCTTGCATGGAAGCGTCGCATTTACATTCGTTTGGAGTGAATACGAGGTAATCATGACACTTCGCAATGAATATTAAATCTTATGAAGCATAGAAATGAGATGCGATGTCGCGTTTTGAGAAGCATTGGAACTCTATAGCTACGATACGTAGACAACTGCAAACGCTATTCCCTAGCAAGCAATAGTCGCATTTACATTCGCTTGGAGAGAAGGCGAGGTATACATGACATTTCGCAATGAATATTATATCTTATCATGAAACATAAAGAGTGATGCGATATCGCGTTGTAAGAAGCATTAGAACTCTATTGCCTCGACGCGTAGACATCTGCAAACTCTATGCCCTAGCAAGGGATAGTCGCATTTACATTCTTTTGAAGTGTATACGAGGTATACATGACACTTGGCAATGAAAATTATATCTTATCACGAAACATATAAATGAGATGCGATATCGCGATTTAAGTAGCATTAGAACTCTATTGCTACGGTACGTAGACATCTGCAAACGCCATTTCCCAGCAAGCAATAGTCGCATTTACATTCTTTTGAAGTGAATTCGAGGTATGCTTGACACTTCGCAATGATTATTATACCTTATCACGAAACATAGAAATGAGATGCGATATTGCGATTTAAGTAGCAATAGAACTCTATTGCTACGATACGTAAACATCTGCAAACGCTATTTCTTAGCAAGGAAGATTTGCATTTACATTCTTTTGAAGTGAATACGAGGTATACATGACACTTCGCAATGAACATTATATCTTATCACGTAACATAGAAGTGAGTTGCGATATCGTGTTTTAAGAAGCATTAGAACCATATTGCCTCGATGCGGAGATATCTGCAGACGCTATTTCCTAGCATTGAAGAGTCGCATTTACATTCTTTTGAAGTGAATTCGAGGTGTACATGACACTTCGCAATGAATATTATATCTTATCGCGAAACATATAAATGAGATGCGAATTCGCGATTTAAGTAGCATTAGAAATCTATTGCTACGGTACGTAGACATCTGCAGACGCTATTTCCTAGCAAGCAATAGTCGCATTTACTTCCTTTTGAAGTGAATGCGAGGTGTAGGTGGCACTTCGCAATGAATATTATATCTTATCGTTAAGCATAGAAATGAGATGCCATATCTCGTTTTGAGAAGCATAAGAACTCTATTGCTACGATACGTAGACATCTGCAAACGCTATTTCTTAGCAAGGAAGATTCGCATTTACATTGTTTTGAAGTGAATACGAGGTATACATGACACTTGGCATTGAACATTATATCTTATCACGTAACATAGAAGTGAGATGCGATATCGCGTTTAAGAAGCATTAGAACACTATTGCCTCGATGCGGAGATATCTGCAAACGCTATTTCCTAGCATGGAAGTGTCGCATTTACATTCCTTTGAAGTGAATACGAGGTGCACATGACACTTCGCAATGAATATTATATCTTATCACGAAGCATAGGAATGAGATGCTATATCGCGTTTTAAGAAGCATTAGAACTCTATTGCTACGATACGTAGACATCTGCAAACGCTATTTCCTAGCATGGAAGTGTCGCACTTACATTCTTTTGAAGTGAATACGAGGTATACATAATATTCCATAATGAATATTATATCTTATTACGAAACATATAAATGAAATACGACTTCTCATTTTAAGAAGCATTAGAACTCTATTGCTACGATACGTAGACATGTCAAACGCTATTTCCTAGCATGGAAGTGCCGCGTTTACATTCTTTTGAAGATAATACGAGGTATACATAGCACTTCGCAATGAATATTATATCTTATCATGAAACATAGAAGTGAGATGCGATAACGCGTTTTAAGAAGCATTAGAACTCTATTGCTACGATACGTAGACATCTGCAAACGCTATTTCCTAGCATGGAAGTGTCGCATTTACATTCTTTTGAAGTGAATACGAGGTATACATATCACTCCACAATGAATATTGTATCTTATCACGAAACATAGAAATGAAATGCGACATGTCGTTTTAAGTAGTATTAAAACTCTATTGCTACGATACGTAGACATCTGGAAACGCTATTCCCTAGCATGGAAGTGTCGCATTTACATTCTTTTGAAGTGAATACGAGATATACATGACACTTCGCAATGGATACTATATCTTATCATGAAACATAGAAGTGAGATGCGATGTCGCGTTTTAGGAAGCATTAGATCTCTATTGCTACGATACGTAGACATCTGCAAACGCTATTTCCTAGCATGGAAGTTTCGCATTTACATTTTTTTGAAGTGAATACGAGATATACATGACACTTCGCAACGGATACTATATCTTATCATGAAACATATAAGTGAGATGCGATATCGCGTTTTAGGAAGAATTAGAACTCTATTGCTACGATGCGTAGACATCTGCAAACGATATTTCCTAGCAAGGAAGTGTCGCATTTACATTCTTTTGAAGTTAATACGAGGTATACATAACATTCCACAATGAGTATTAAATCTTATTTTGAAACATAGAAATGAATTACGACTTCTCAATTTAAGAAGCATTAGAACTCTATTGCTACGGTACGTAGACATCTGTAAACGCTATTTCCTAGCATGCAAGTGTCGCATTTACATTCTTTTTAAGTGAATACGAGGTATAGATAACACTCTACAATGAATATTATATCCTATCACGAAACATAGGAATGAAATGCGACATCTCGTTTTAAGAAGCATTAGTACTCTATTGCTACGATACGTAGACATCTACAAACGCTATTTCCTAGCATGTAAGTGTCGCATTCACATTCTTTTGAAGTGAATACGAGGTATACATGACACTTCGCGATGAATATTATATCTTATCATGAAACATAGAAGTGAGATGCGATATCGCGTTTTAAGAAGCATTAGAACTCTATTGCTACGATACGTAGACATCTGCAAACGCTACTTCCTAGCATGGAAGTTTCGCGTTTACATGCTTTTGAAGTGAATACGAGGTATACATAGCACTCTACAATGAATATTATATCTTATCACGAAACATAGGAATGAAATGCGACATCTCGTTTTAAGAAGCATTAGAACCGTATTGCTACGGTACGTAGGCATCTGCAAACGCTATTTCCTTGCATGTAAGTGTCGCATTTACATTCTATTGAAGTGAATACGAGGTATACATGACACTTCGCAATGAATATTATATCTTATCATGAAACATTGAAATGAGATGCGACATCTCGTTTTAAGAAGTATTAGAACTCTATTCATACGATACGTGGTCATCTGGAAACGCTATTTCCTAGCATAGAAGTGCCGCATTTACATTCTTTTGAAGTGAATACGAGGTATACATAACACTCCACAATGAATATTGTATCTTATCACGAAACATAGAAATGAAATGCGACATGTCGTTTTAAGTAGCATTAAAACTCTATTGCTACGATACGTAGACATCTGGAAACGCTATTCCCTAGCATGGAAGTGTCGCATTTACATTCTTTTGAAGTGAATACGAGATATACATGACACTTCGCAATGGATACTATATCTTATCATGAAACATAGAAGTGAGATGCGATATCGCGTTTTAGGAAGCATTAGAACTCTATTGCTACGATGCGTAGACATCTGCAAATGTCATTTCCTAGCAAGGAAGTGTCGCATTTACATTCTTTTGAAGTGAATACGAGGTATACATAACATTCCATAATGAATATTATATCTTATTACGAAACATATAAATGAAATACGACTTCTCATTTTAAGAAGCATTAGAACTCTATTGCTACGATACGTAGACATGTGCAAACGCTATTTCCTAGCATGGAAGTGCCGCGTTTACATTCTTTTGAAGATAATACGAGGTATACATAGCACTTCGCAATGAATATTATATCTTATCATGAAACATAGAAGTGAGATGCGATATCGCGTTTTAAGAAGCATTAGAACTCTATTGCTACGATACGTAGACATCTGCAAACGCTATTTCCTAGCATGGAAGTGTCGCATTTACATTCTTTTGAAGTGAATACGAGGTATACATAACACTCCACAATGAATATTGTATCTTATCACGAAACATAGAAATGAAATGCGACATGTCGTTTTAAGTAGCATTAAAACTATATTGCTACGATACGTAGACATCTGGAAACGCTATTCCCTAGCATGGAAGTGTCGCATTTACATTCTTTTGAAGTGAATACGAGATATACATGACACTTCGCAATGGATACTATATCTTATCATGAAACATAGAAGTGAGATGCGATATCGCGTTTTAGGAAGCATTAGGTCTCTATTGCTACGATACGTAGACATCTGCAAACGCTATTTCCTAGCATGGAAGTTTCGCATTTACATTCTTTTGAAGTGAATACGAGGTATACATAACATTCCATAATGAATATTATATCTTATTACGAAACATATAAATGAAATACGACTTCTCATTTTAAGAAGCATTAGAACTCTATTGCTACGATACGTAGACATGTGCAAACGCTATTTCCTAGCATGGAAGTGCCGCGTTTACATTCTTTTGAAGATAATACGAGGTATACATAGCACTTCGCAATGAATATTATATCTTATCATGAAACATAGAAGTGAGATGCGATATCGCGTTTTAAGAAGCATTAGAACTCTATTGCTACGATACGTAGACATCTGCAAACGCTATTTCCTAGCATGGAAGTGTCGCATTTACATTCTTTTGAAGTGAATACGAGGTATACATAACACTCCACAATGAATATTGTATCTTATCACGAAACATAGAAATGAAATGCGACATGTCGTTTTAAGTAGCATTAAAACTATATTGCTACGATACGTAGACATCTGGAAACGCTATTCCCTAGCATGGAAGTGTCGCATTTACATTCTTTTGAAGTGAATACGAGATATACATGACACTTCGCAATGGATACTATATCTTATCATGAAACATAGAAGTGAGATGCGATATCGCGTTTTAGGAAGCATTAGGTCTCTATTGCTACGATACGTAGACATCTGCAAACGCTATTTCCTAGCATGGAAGTTTCGCATTTACATTTTTTTGAAGTGAATACGAGATATACATGACACTTCGCAACGGATACTATATCTTATCGTGAAACATAGAAGTGAGATGCGATATCGCGTTTTAGGAAGAATTAGAACTCTATTGCTACGATGCGTAGACATCTGCAAACGTTATTTCCTAGCAAGGAAGTGTCGCATTTACATTCTTTTGAAGTTAATACGAGGTATACATAACATTCCACGATGAGTATTAAATCTTATTTTGAAACATAGAAATGAATTACGACTTCTCAATTTAAGAAGCATTAGAACTCTATTGCTACGGTACGTAGACATCTGTAAACGCTATTTCCTAGCATGCAAGTGTCGCATTTACATTCTTTTTAAGTGAATGCGAGGTATAGATAACACTCTACAATGAATATTATATCCTATCACGAAACATATAAATGAAATACGACTTCTCATTTTAAGAAGCATTAGAACTCTATTGCTACGATACGTAGACATGTGCAAACGCTATTTCCTAGCATGGAAGTGCCGCGTTTACATTCTTTTGAAGATAATACGAGGTATACATAGCACTTCGCAATGAATATTATATCCTATCATGAAACATAGAAGTGAGATGCGATATCGCGTTTTAAGAAGCATTAGAACTCTATTGCTACGATACGTAGACATCTGCAAACGCTATTTCCTAGCATGGAAGTGTCGCATTTACATTCTTTTGAAGTGAATACGAGGTATACATAACACTCTACAAT
Source organism: Xylocopa sonorina (assembly GCF_050948175.1). Lineage (NCBI taxonomy): Eukaryota > Metazoa > Arthropoda > Insecta > Hymenoptera > Apidae > Xylocopa > Xylocopa sonorina. The sequence goes on along the minus strand of NW_027490115.1, from coordinate 932,129 downwards.
GAATATTATATCTTATCACGAAACATAGGAATGAAATGCGACATCTCGTTTTAAGAAGCATTAGTACTCTATTGCTACGATACGTAGACATCTGCAAACGCTATTTCCTAGCATGTAAGTGTCGCATTTACATTCTTTTGAAGTGAATACGAGGTATACATGACACTTCGCAATGAATATTATATCTTATCATGAAACGTAGATGTGAGATGCGATATCGGGTTCTAAGAAGCATTAGAACTCTATTGCTACGATACGTAGACATCAGCGAAGGCTATTTCCTAGCATGGAAGGGTCGCATTTACATTCTTTTGAAGTGAATACGAGGTATACATAACACTCCACAATGAATATTGTATCTTATAACGAAACATAGAAATGACATGCGACATCTCGTTTTAAGAAGCACTAGAACTCTATTGCTACGATACGTAGACATCTGCAAACGCTATTTCCTAGCATGGAAGTGTCGCATTTACATTCTTTTGAAGTGAATACGAGGTATACATAACACTCCACAATGAATATTGTATCTTATCACGAAACATAGAAATGAAATGCGACATGTCGTTTTAAGTAGCATTAAAACTCTATTGCTACGATACGTAGACATCTGGAAACGCTATTCCCTAGCATAGAAGTGTCGCATTTACATTCTTTTGAAGCGAATACGAGATATACATGACACTTCGCAATGGATACTATATCTTATCATGAAACATAGAAGTGAGATGCGATATCGCGTTTTAGGAAGCATTAGAACTCTATTGCTACGATGCGTAGACATCTGCAAATGTTATTTCCTAGCAAGGAAGTGTCGCATTTACATTCTTTTGAAGTGAATACGAGGTATACATAACATTCCATAATGAATATTATATCTTATTACGAAACATATAAATGAAATACGACTTCTCATTTTAAGAAGCATTAGAACTCTATTGCTACGATACGTAGACATCTGCAAACGCTATATCCTAGCATCGAAGTGTCGCATTTACATTCTTTTGAAGCGAGTACGAAGTATACATGACACTTCGCAATGAATATTGTATCTTATCATGAAACATAGAAGTGAGATGCCATATCGCGTTTTAGGAGGCATTAGAACTCTATTGCTACGATACGTAGACATCTGCAAACGCTATTTCCTAGCATGTAAGTGTCGCATTTACATTCTTTTGAAGTGAATACGAGGTATACATGACACTTCGCAATGAATATTATATCTTATCATGAAACGTAGATGTGAGATGCGATATCGGGTTCTAAGAAGCATTAGAACTCTATTGCTACGATACGTAGACATCTGCAAACGCTATTTCCTAGCATCGAAGTGTCGCATTTACATTCTTTTGAAGCGAATACGAAGTATACATGACACTTCGCAATGAATATTATATCTTATCATGAAACGTAGATGTGAGATGCGATATCGGGTTCTAAGAAGCATTAGAACTCTATTGCTACGATATGTAGACATCTGCAAACGCTATTTCCTAGCATCGAAGTGTCGCATTTACATTCTTTTGAAGCGAATACGAAGTATACATGACACTTCGCAATGAATATTATATCTTATCATGAAACATAGAAGTGAGATGCGATATCGCGTTTTAGGAGGCATTAGAACTCTATTGCTACCATACGTAGACATCTGCAAACGCTATTTCCTAGCATGGAAGTGCCGCATTTACATTCCTTTGAAGTGAATACGAGGTACACATGACACTTCGCAATGAATATTATGTCTTATCATGAATCTTAGAAGTGAGATGCGATATCGCGTTTTAAGAAGCATTAGAACTCTAGAACTACGATACGTAGACATGTGCAAACGCTATTTCCTAGCATGGAAGTTTCGCATTTACATGCTTTTGAAGTGAATACGAGGTATACATAACACTCTACAATGAATATTATATCTTATCACGAAACATAGGAATGAAATGCGACATCTCGTTTTAAGAAGCATTAGAACTCTATTGCTACGATACGTTGACATCTGCAAACGCTATTTCCTAGCATGGAAGTGTCGCATTTACATTCTTTTGAAGTGAATACGATGTATACATAACATTCCATGATGAATATTATATCTTATTACGAAACATAGAAATGAAATACGACTTCTCATTTTAAGAAGCATTAGAACTCTATTGCTACGATACGTAGACACGTGCAAATGCTATTTCCTAGCATGGAAGTGCCGCATTTACATTCTTTTGAAGTGAATACGAGGTATACATGACACTTCGCAATGAATATTATATCTTATCATGAATCTTAGGAGTGAGATGCGATATCGCGTTTTAAGAAGCATTAGAACTCTAGAACTACGATGCGTAGACATGTGCAAACGCTATTTCCTAGCATGGAAGTTTCGCATTTACATGCTTTTGAAGTGAATACGAGGTATACATAACACTCTACAATGAATATTATATCTTATCACGAAACATAGGAATGAAATGCGACATCTCGTTTTAAGAAGCATTAGAACTCTATTGCTACGATACGTAGACATCTGCAAACGCTATATCCTAGCATCGAAGTGTCGCATTTACATTCTTTTGAAGCGAGTACGAAGTATACATGACACTTCGCAATGAATATTGTATCTTATCATGAAACATAGAAGTGAGATGCGATATCGCGTTTTAGGAGGCATTAGAACTCTATTGCTACGATGCGTAGACATCTGCAAATGTTATTTCCTAGCAAGGAAGTGTCGCATTTACATTCTTTTGAAGTGAATACGAGGTATACATAACATTCCATAATGAATATTATATCTTATTACGAAACATATAAATGAAATACGACTTCTCATTTTAAGAAGCATTAGAACTCTATTGCTACGATACGTAGACATCTGCAAACGCTATATCCTAGCATCGAAGTGTCGCATTTACATTCTTTTGAAGCGAGTACGAAGTATACATGACACTTCGCAATGAATATTGTATCTTATCATGAAACATAGAAGTGAGATGCCATATCGCGTTTTAGGAGGCATTAGAACTCTATTGCTACGATACGTAGACATCTGCAAACGCTATTTCCTAGCATGTAAGTGTCGCATTTACATTCTTTTGAAGTGAATACGAGGTATACATGACACTTCGCAATGAATATTATATCTTATCATGAAACGTAGATGTGAGATGCGATATCGGGTTCTAAGAAGCATTAGAACTCTATTGCTACGATACGTAGACATCTGCAAACGCTATTTCCTAGCATCGAAGTGTCGCATTTACATTCTTTTGAAGCGAATACGAAGTATACATGACACTTCGCAATGAATATTATATCTTATCATGAAACGTAGATGTGAGATGCGATATCGGGTTCTAAGAAGCATTAGAACTCTATTGCTACGATATGTAGACATCTGCAAACGCTATTTCCTAGCATCGAAGTGTCGCATTTACATTCTTTTGAAGCGAATACGAAGTATACATGACACTTCGCAATGAATATTATATCTTATCATGAAACATAGAAGTGAGATGCGATATCGCGTTTTAGGAGGCATTAGAACTCTATTGCTACCATACGTAGACATCTGCAAACGCTATTTCCTAGCATGGAAGTGCCGCATTTACATTCCTTTGAAGTGAATACGAGGTACACATGACACTTCGCAATGAATATTATGTCTTATCATGAATCTTAGAAGTGAGATGCGATATCGCGTTTTAAGAAGCATTAGAACTCTAGAACTACGATACGTAGACATGTGCAAACGCTATTTCCTAGCATGGAAGTTTCGCATTTACATGCTTTTGAAGTGAATACGAGGTATACATAACACTCTACAATGAATATTATATCTTATCACGAAACATAGGAATGAAATGCGACATCTCGTTTTAAGAAGCATTAGAACTCTATTGCTACGATACGTTGACATCTGCAAACGCTATTTCCTAGCATGGAAGTGTCGCATTTACATTCTTTTGAAGTGAATACGATGTATACATAACATTCCATGATGAATATTATATCTTATTACGAAACATAGAAATGAAATACGACTTCTCATTTTAAGAAGCATTAGAACTCTATTGCTACGATACGTAGACACGTGCAAATGCTATTTCCTAGCATGGAAGTGCCGCATTTACATTCTTTTGAAGTGAATACGAGGTATACATGACACTTCGCAATGAATATTATATCTTATCATGAATCTTAGGAGTGAGATGCGATATCGCGTTTTAAGAAGCATTAGAACTCTAGAACTACGATGCGTAGACATGTGCAAACGCTATTTCCTAGCATGGAAGTTTCGCATTTACATGCTTTTGAAGTGAATACGAGGTATACATAACACTCTACAATGAATATTATATCTTATCACGAAACATAGGAATGAAATGCGACATCTCGTTTTAAGAAGCATTAGAACTCTATTGCTACGATACGTAGACATCTGCAAACGCTATATCCTAGCATCGAAGTGTCGCATTTACATTCTTTTGAAGCGAGTACGAAGTATACATGACACTTCGCAATGAATATTGTATCTTATCATGAAACATAGAAGTGAGATGCGATATCGCGTTTTAGGAGGCATTAGAACTCTATTGCTACGATACGTAGACATCTGGAAACGCTATTTCCTAGCATGGAAGTGCCGCATTTACATTCTTTTGAAGTGAATACGAGGTATACATGACACTTCGCAATGAATATTATATCTTATCATGAATCTTAGAAGTGAGATGCGATATCGCGTTTTAAGAAGCATTAGAACTCTAGAACTACGATGCGTAGACATGTGCAAACGCTATTTCCTAGCATCGAAGTGTCGCATTTACATTATTTTGAAGCGAATACGAAGTATACATGACACTTCGCAATGAATATTATATCTTATCTTGAAACATAGAAGTGAGATGCGATATCGCGTTTTAGGAGGCATTAGAACTCTATTGCTACCATACGTAGACATCTGCAAACGCTATTTCCTAGCATCGAAGTGTCGCATTTACATTCTTTTGAAGCGAGTACGAAGTATACATGACACTTCGCAATGAATATTGTATCTTATCATGAAACATGGAAGTGAGATGCGATATCGCGTTTTAGGAGGCATTAGAACTCTATTGCTACGATACGTAGACATCTGCAAACGCTATTTCCTAGCATGTAAGTGTCGCATTTACATTCTTTTGAAGTGAATACGAGGTATACATGACACTTCGCAATGAATATTATATCTTATCATGAAACGTAGATGTGAGATGCGATATCGGGTTCTAAGAAGCATTAGAACTCTATTGCTACGATACGTAGACATCTGCAAACGCTATTTCCTAGCATCGAAGTGTCGCATTTACATTCTTTTGAAGCGAATACGAAGTATACATGACACTTCGCAATGAATATTATATCTTATCATGAAACGTTGATGTGAGATGCGATATCGGGTTCTAAGAAGCATTAGAACTCTATTGCTACGATATGTAGACATCTGCAAACGCTATTTCCTAGCATCGAAGTGTCGCATTTACATTCTTTTGAAGCGAATACGAAGTATACATGACACTTCGCAATGAATATTATATCTTATCATGAAACATAGAAGTGAGATGCGATATCGCGTTTTAGGAGGCATTAGAACTCTATTGCTACCATACGTAGACATCTGCAAACGCTATTTCCTAGCATGGAAGTGCCGCATTTACATTCTTTTGAAGTGAATACGAGGTACACATGACACTTCGCAATGAATATTATATCTTATCATGAATCTTAGAAGTAGATGCGATATCGCGTTTTAAGAAGCATTAGAACTCTAGAACTACGATACGTAGACATGTGCAAACGCTATTTCCTAGCATGGAAGTTTCGCATTTACATGCTTTTGAAGTGAATACGAGGTATACATAACACTCTACAATGAATATTATATCTTATCACGAAACATAGGAATGAAATGCGACATCTCGTTTTAAGAAGCATTAGAACTCTATTGCTACGATACGTTGACATCTGCAAACGCTATTTCCTAGCATGGAAGTGTCGCATTTACATTCTTTTGAAGTGAATACGATGTATACATAACATTCCATGATGAATATTATATCTTATTACGAAACATAGAAATGAAATACGACTTCTCATTTTAAGAAGCATTAGAACTCTATTGCTACGATACGTAGACACGTGCAAATGCTATTTCCTAGCATGGAAGTGCCGCATTTACATTCTTTTGAAGTGAATACGAGGTATACATGACACTTCGCAATGAATATTATATCTTATCATGAATCTTAGGTGTGAGATGCGATATCGCGTTTTAAGAAGCATTAGAACTCTAGAACTACGATGCGTAGACATGTGCAAACGCTATTTCCTAGCATGGAAGTTTCGCATTTACATGCTTTTGAAGTGAATACGAGGTATACATAACACTCTACAATGAATATTATATCTTATCACGAAACATAGGAATGAAATGCGACATCTCGTTTTAAGAAGCATTAGAACTCTATTGCTACGATACGTAGACATCTGCAAACGCTATATCCTAGCATCGAAGTGTCGCATTTACATTCTTTTGAAGCGAGTACGAAGTATACATGACACTTCGCAATGAATATTGTATCTTATCATGAAACATAGAAGTGAGATGCGATATCGCGTTTTAGGAGGCATTAGAACTCTATTGCTACGATACGTAGACATCTGGAAACGCTATTTCCTAGCATGGAAGTGCCGCATTTACATTCTTTTGAAGTGAATACGAGGTATACATGACACTTCGCAATGAATATTATATCTTATCATGAATCTTAGAAGTGAGATGCGATATCGCGTTTTAAGAAGCATTAGAACTCTAGAACTACGATGCGTAGACATGTGCAAACGCTATTTCCTAGCATGGAAGTTTCGCATTTACATGCTTTTGAAGTGAATACGAGGTATACATAGCACTCTACAATGAATATTATATCTTATCACGAAACATAGGAATGAAATGCGACATCTCGTTTTAAGAAGCATTAGAACCGTATTGCTACGGTACGTAGGCATCTGCAAACGCTATTTCCTTGCATGTAAGTGTCGCATTTACATTATTTGGAAGTGAATACGAGGTATACATGACACTTCGCAATGAATATCATATCTTATCATGAAACATTGAAATGAGATGCGACATCTCGTTCTAAGAAGTATTAGAACTCTATTCATACGATACGTGGTCATCTGGAAACGCTATTTCCTAGCATGGAAGTGCCGCATTTACATTCTTTTGAAGTGAATACGAGGTATACATAACACTCCACAATGAATATTGTATCTTATCATGAAACATAGATGAGAGATGCGATATCGGGTTCTAAGAAGCATTAGAACTCTATTGCTACGATATGTAGACATCTGCAAACGCTATTTCCTAGCATCGAAGTGTCGCATTTACATTCTTTTGAAGTGAATACGAGGTATACATAACACTCCATAATGAATATTATATCTTATCACGAAACGTAGGAATGAAATGCGACATCTCGTTTTAAGAAGCATTAGAACCGTATTGCTACGATACGTAGGCATCTGCAAACGCTATTTCCTTGCATGTAAAGATCGCATTTACATTCGTTTGAAGTGAATACGAGGTATACATGACACTTCGCAATGAATATTATATCTTATCATGAAACATAGAAGTGAGATGCGATATCGCGTTTTAGGAAGCATTAGAACTTTATTGCTACGATGCGTAGACATCTGCAAATGTTATTTCCTAGCAAGGAAGTGTCGCATTTACATTCTTTTGAAGTGCATACGAGGTATACATAACACTCTACAATGAATATTATATCTTATCACGAAACATAGGAATGAAATGCGACATCTCGTTTTAAGAAGCATTAGAACCGTATTGCTACGATACGTAGACATCTGCAAACGCTATTTCCTTGCATGTAAGTGTCGCATTTACATTCTTTTGAAGTGAATACGAGGTATACATGACACTTCGCAATGAATATTATATCTTATCATGAATCTTAGAAGTGAGATGCGATATCGCGTTTTAAGAAGCATTAGAACTCTAGAACTACGATACGTAGACATCTGCAAACGCTATTTCCTAGCATGGAAGTTTCGCATTTACATGCTTTTGAAGTGAATACGAGGTATACATAGCACTCTACAATGAATATTATATCTTATCACGAAACATAGGAATGAAATGCGACATCTCGTTTTAAGAAGCATTAGAACCGTATTGCTACGATACGTAGACATCTGCAAACGCTATTTCCTTGCATGTAAGTGTCGCATTTACATTCTTTTGAAGTGAATACGAGGTATACATGACACCTCGCAATGAATATTATATCTTATCATGAATCTTAGAAGTGAGATGCGATATCGCGTTTTAAGAAGCATTAGAACTCTATTGCTACGATACGTAGACATCTGCAAACGCTATTTCCTAGCATGGAAGTGTCGCATTTACATTCTTTTGAAGTGAATACGAGGTATACATGACATTTCGCAATGAATATTATATCTTATCATGAAACATTGAAATGAGATGCGACATCTCGTTCTAAGAAGTATTAGAACTCTATTCATACGATACGTGGTCATCTGGAAACGCTATTTCCTAGCAAGGAAGTGTCGCATTTACATTCTTTTGAAGGGAATACGAGGTATACATGACATTTCGCAATGAATATTATATCTTATCATGAAACATTGAAATGAGATGCGACATCCCGTTTTAAGAAGTATTAGAACTCTATTCATACGATACGTGGTCATCTGGAAACGCTATTTCCTAGCATGGAAGTGCCGCATTTACATTCTTTTGAAGTGAATACGAGGTATACATAACACTCCACAATGAATATTGTATCTTATCAGGAAACATAGAAATGAAATGCGACATGTACCGTTTTAAGTAGCATTAAAACTCTATTGCTACGATACGTAGACATCTGGAAACGCTATTCCCTAGCATGGAAGTGTCGCATTTACATTCTTTTGAAGTGAATACGAGATATACATGACACTTCGCAATGGATACTATATCTTATCATGAAACATAGAAGTGAGATGCGATATCGCGTTTTAGGAAGCATTAGAACTCTATTGCTACGATGCGTAGACATCTGCAAATGTTATTTCCTAGCAAGGAAGTGTCGCACTTACATTCTTTTGAAGTGAATACGAGGTATACATAATATTCCATAATGAATATTATATCTTATTACGAAACATATAAATGAAATACGACTTCTCATTTTAAGAAGCATTAGAACTCTATTGCTACGATACGTAGACATGTCAAACGCTATTTCCTAGCATGGAAGTGCCGCGTTTACATTCTTTTGAAGATAATACGAGGTATACATAGCACTTCGCAATGAATATTATATCTTATCATGAAACATGGAAGTGAGATGCGATAACGCGTTTTAAGAAGCATTAGAACTCTATTGCTACGATACGTAGACATCTGCAAACGCTATTTCCTAGCATGGAAGTGTCGCATTTACATTCTTTTGAAGTGAATACGAGGTATACATATCACTCCACAATGAATATTGTATCTTATCACGAAACATAGAAATGAAATGCGACATGTCGTTTTAAGTAGCATTAAAACTCTATTGCTACGATACGTAGACATCTGGAAACGCTATTCCCTAGCATGGAAGTGTCGCATTTACATTCTTTTGAAGTGAATACGAGATATACATGACACTTCGCAATGGATACTATATCTTATCATGAAACATAGAAGTGAGATGCGATGTCGCGTTTTAGGAAGCATTAGATCTCTATTGCTACGATACGTAGACATCTGCAAACGCTATTTCCTAGCATGGAAGTTTCGCATTTACATTTTTTTGAAGTGAATACGAGATATACATGACACTTCGCAACGGATACTATATCTTATCATGAAACATATAAGTGAGATGCGATATCGCGTTTTAGGAAGAATTAGAACTCTATTGCTACGATGCGTTGACATCTGCAAACGATATTTCCTAGCAAGGAAGTGTCGCATTTACATTCTTTTGAAATTAATACGAGGTATACATAACATTCCACAATGAGTATTAAATCTTATTTTGAAACATAGAAATGAATTACGACTTCTCAATTTAAGAAGCATTAGAACTCTATTGCTACGGTACGTAGACATCTGTAAACGCTATTTCCTAGCATGCAAGTGTCGCATTTACATTCTTTTTAAGTGAATACGAGGTATAGATAACACTCTACAATGAATATTATATCCTATCACGAAACATAGGAATGAAATGCGACATCTCGTTTTAAGAAGCATTAGTACTCTATTGCTACGATACGTAGACATCTACAAACGCTATTTCCTAGCATGTAAGTGTCGCATTCACATTCTTTTGAAGTGAATACGAGGTATACATGACACTTCGCGATGAATATTATATCTTATCATGAAACATAGAAGTGAGATGCGATATCGCGTTTTAAGAAGCATTAGAACTCTATTGCTACGATACGTAGACATCTGCAAACGCTACTTCCTAGCATGAAAGTGTCGCATTTACATTCTTGTGAAGTGAATACGAGGTATACATAACACTCCACAATGAATATTGTATCTTATAACGAAACATAGAAATGACATGCGACATCTCGTTTTAAGAAGCATTAGAACTCTATTGCTACGATACGTAGACATCTGCAAACGCTATTTCTTAGCATGGAAGTGTCGCATTTACATTCCTTTGAAGTGAATACGAGGTATACATAACACTCCACAATGAATATTGTATCTTATCACGAAACATAGAAATGAAATGCGACATGTCGTTTTAAGTAGCATTAAAACTCTATTGTTACGATACGTAGACATCTGGAAACGCTATTCCCTAGCATAGAAGTGTCGCATTTACATTCTTTTGAAGTGAATACGAGATATACATGACACATTGCAATGGATACTATATCTTATCATGAAACATAGAAGTGAGATGCGATATCGCGTTTTAGGAAGCATTAGAACTCTATTGCTACGATGCGTAGACATCTGCAAATGTTATTTCCTAGCAAGGAAGTGTCGCATTTACATACTTTTGACGTGAATACGAGGTAAACATAACATTTCACAATGAATATTACACCTTATTACGAAATATACAAATGAAATGCGACTTCTCATTTTAAGAAGCATTAGAACTCTATTGCTACGTTTCGTAGACATCTGCAAACCCTATTTCCTAGCATGGAAGTGCCGCATTTACGTTCTTCTGAAGATAATGCGAGGTATACATAACACTTCGCAATGGATACTATATCTTATCATGAAACATAGAAGTGAGATGCGTTATCGCGTTTTAGGAAGCATTAGAACTCTATTGTTACGATGCGTAGACATCTGCAAACGCTATTTCCTAGCATGTAAGTGTCGCATTTACATTCTTTTGAAGTGAATACGAGGTATACATGACACTTCGCAATGAATATTATATCTTATCATGAAACATAGAAGTGAGATGCGATATCGCGTTTTAGGGAGCATTGGAACTCTTTTGATACGATGCGTAGACATCTGCAAACGTTATTTCCTAGCAAGGAAGTGCCGCATTTACATTCTTTTGAAGATAATACTAGGTATACATAACACTTCGCAATGAATATTATATCTTATCACGAAACATAGAAATGAGATGCGATATCGCGATTTAAGTAGCATTACAACACTATTTCTACGATACGTAGACATCTGAATACGCTATTTCCTAGCAAGCAATTGTCGCATTTACATTCTTTTGAAGTGAATACGAGGTATACATGACACTTTGCAATGAACATTATATCTTATCACGAAACATAGAAATGAGACGCGATATCACGATCTAAGAAGCAGTAGAACTCTATTGAGACGCTATTTCCTAGCATGCAAGTTTCGCATTTACACTCTTTTGAAGGGAATACGAGTTATACATGAAACTTCGCAATGAACATTATAACTTATCACGAAACATAGAAATGAGATGCGATATCGCGTTTTGAGAAGCATTCGAGCTCTATTGCTACGATACATAGGCATCTGCAAACGCAATTTCCTAGCAAGGAATAGTCGCATTTACATTCTTTTGAAGTGAATGCGAGGTATACATAACACGTCGCAATGAATATTATAACTTATCATGAAACATAGAAATGAAATGCGATATCGCGATTTAAGAAGCTTTAGAACTCTATAGCTTCGATACGTAGACATCTGCAAACGCTACTTCCTAGCAAGCAATTGTCGCATTTACATTCTTTTGAAGGGAATACGAGGTATACATGACACTTCGCAATGAATATTATATCTTATCACGAAACATAGAAATGAGATGCGATATCGCGATTTAAGTAGCATTACAACTCTATTTCTAAGATACGTAGACATCTGAATACGCTATTTCTTAGCAAGGAATAGTCGCATTTACATTCTTTTGAAGTGAATACGAGGAATACATGACACTTTGCAATGAACATTATATCTTATCAGGAAACATAGAAATGAGATGCGATATCACGATCTAAGAAGCATTAGAACTCTATTGAAACGCTATTTCCTAGCATGCAAGTTTCGCATTTACACTCTTTTGAAGGGAATACGAGTTGTACATGAAACTTCGCAATGAACATTATATCTTATCATGAAACATAGAACTGCCATGCGATTTCGCGTTTTAAGAGGCATTAGAATTTCATTGCTTCGATACGTAGACACCTAGAAATGCATTTCCTAGCATGGAAGTGTGGCATTTACATTCTTTTGAGGTATAGACGATGTATACATAACACTTCGCAATGAATATTATGTCCTATCATGAAACATGGATATGAGATGCAATATCGCGATTTAAGGAGCATTAAAACTTTATTTCTTCGATACGTAGACATCTGGAAACGCATTTCCTAGCAAGGTTGTGTGGCATTTACATTCTTTTGAAGTGTAGACGAGGTATACATAGCACATCGCAAAGAATATTATCCCTTATCGTGAAACATGGAAATGAGATGCGTTATCGCGTTTTAAGGAGCATTAAATCTTTATTGCTTCGATACGTGGACATCTGGAAACGCCTTTTCTAGCAAGGAAGTGTTGCAGTTACATTCTTTTGAAGTGCATAAGTGGTATAGACAACACTTCGCAATGAATATTATGTCTTATCGTGAAGCATGGAAGTGTGATGCGTTATCGCGATTTAAGGAGCATTAAAACTTCATTGCTTCGATACGTAGACATCTGGAAACGCATTTCCTAGCATGCAAGTGTTGCATTTACAATCTTTTGAAGTGAATACGAGGTATACATGACACTTCGCAACGAACATTATAACTTATCACGAAACATAGAAATGTGATGCGATATCGCGATTTAAGAAGGATTAGAACTCTATTGCTTCGATACGTCGACACCTGCAAACGCTATTTCCAAGCAAGGGAGTGTCGCACATACATTCATTTGAAGAGTATGCGAGGAATACATAACACGTCGCAATGAATATTATAACTTATCATGAAACATAGAAATGAGATGCGATATCGCGATTTAAGAAGCTTTAGAACTCTATAGCTTCGATACGTAGACATCTGCAAACGCTACTTCCTAGCAAGCAAGTGTCGCATTTACATTTATTTGAAATGTATGCGAGGTATAAGTGACACTTCGTAATGAATCTTATAACTTACCATGAAACATAGAAATGAGATGCGATATCGCGATTTAAGAAGCATTAGAACTCTATTGCTTCGATACGTAGACATCTGGTAACGCTGTTTCCTAGAAGGGAAGTGTCGCATTTACATTCATTTGAAGTGTAGACGAGAAATACACAACACTTCGCAATGATAATTATATCTTATCATGAAACATAGAAGTGAGATGCGATATCGCGATTTATGAAGCATTAGAAGACTATTGCCTCGATACATAGACATCTGGAATTGCATTTCCTAGCAAGGAAGTGTGGCATTTACATTCTTTTGATGTGTTGACGAGGTATGCATAACACTTCGAAATGAATATCATATCATATCATGAAACGTAGAATTGAGATGAAACATCGCGTATAAGGAAGCATTAGAAATCTATTGCTTCGATACGTAGACATCTGGAAACGCTATTTCCTAGTAAGGAAATGTGGCATTTACATTATTTTGAAGCGTAGACGAAGTATACATAACATTTCACAATGAATTTCATATCTTATCATGAAACATAAAACTGAGATACGTTATAGCGTTTTAAGAAGCATTACAGATCTAATGCTTCGATACGTAGACATCTGGAACCGCCTTTTCTAACAAGGAAGTGTGGCTGTTACAGTCTTTTGAAGTGCAGACGTGGTAACTCCATTGCTTCGATACGTAGACATCAGGAAACGCATTTACTAGCAAGGATGTGTGGCACTTACATTCTTTTGAAGTGCAGACGAGGTATACATAACACATCGCAATGAATATTATATCTCATCATGTAACATAGAAATGAGATGCGATACCGCGTTTGAAGAAGCACTAGAAATCTATTGCTTCGATACGTAGACATCTGGAAACGCATTTCCTAGCAAGGATGTGTGGCATTTTCATTCCTTTGAAGTGCAGACGTGGTATACATTACACTTTGCAATGAATATTATATCTTATCATGAAACATAGAAATGAGATGATATCGCGTTTTGAGAAGCATTGGAGCTCTATTGCTACGATACGTAGACATCTGCAAACGCTACTTCCTAGCATGAAAGTGTCGCGTTTACATTCTTGTGAAGTGAATACGAGGTATACATGACACTTTGCAATGAACATTATATCTTATCACGAAACATAGAAATGAGATGCGATATCACGATCTAAGAAGCATTAGAACTCTATTGAAACGCTATTTCCTAGCATGCAAGTTTCGCATTTACACTCTTTTGAAGGGAATACGAGTTATACATGAAACTTCGCAATGAACATTATATCTTATCACGAAACATAGAAATGAGATGCGATATCGCGATTTAAGAAGCATTAGAACTCTAATGCTTCGATACGTCGACACCTGCAAACGCTATTTCCTAGCAAGCAAATGTCGCATTTACATTCTTTTGAAGGGAATACGAGGTATACATGACACTTCGCAATGAATATTATATCTTATCATGAAACATAGAAGTGAGATGCGATATCGCGTTTTTAGAAGCATTAGAACACTATTGCTACGATACGTAGACATCTGCAAACGCTACTTCCTAGCATGAAAGTGTCGCGTTTACATTCTTGTGAAGTGAATACGAGGTATACATAACACTCCACAATGAATATTGTATCTTATAACGAAACTTAGAAATGACATGCGACATCTCGTTTTAAGAAGCATTAGAACTCTATTGCTACGATACGTAGACATCTGCAAACGCTATTTCCTAGCATGGAAGTGTCGCATTTACATTCTTTTGAAGTGAATACGAGGTATACATAACACTCCACAATGAATATTGTATCTTATCACGAAACATAGAAATGAAATGCGACATGTCGTTTTAAGTAGCATTAAAACTCTATTGCTACGATACGTAGACATCTGGAAACTCTATTCCCTAGCATAGAAGTGTCGCATTTACATTCTTTTGAAGTGAATACGAGATATACATGACACTTCGCAATGGATACTATATCTTATCATGAAACATAGAAGTGAGATGCGATATCGCGTTTTAGGAAGCATTAGAACTCTATTGCTACGATGCGTAGACATCTGCAAATGTTATTTCCTAGCAAGGAAGTGTCGCATTTACATTCTTTTGAAGTGAATACGAGGTATGCATAACATTCCATAATGAATATTATATCTTATTACGAAACATATAAATGAAATACGACTCCTCATTTTAAGAAGCATTAGAACTCTATTGCTACGATACGTAGACATGTGCAAACGCTATTTCCTAGCATGGAAGTGCCGCGTTTACATTCTTTTGAAGTGAATACGAGGTATACATAACACTCTACAATGAATATTATATCTTATCACGAAACATAGGAATGAAATGCGACATCTCGTTTTAAGAAGCATTAGTACTCTATTGCTACGATACGTAGACATCTGCAAACGCTATTTCCTAGCATGTAAGTGTCGCATTTACATTCTTTTGAAGTGAATACGAGGTATACATGACACTTCGCAATGAATATTATATCTTATCATGAAACATAGAAGTGAGATGCGATATCGCGTTTTAGGGAGCATTGGAACTCTTTTGATACGATGCGTAGACATCTGCAAACGTTATTTCCTAGCAAGGAAGTGCCGCATTTACATTCTTTTGAAGATAATACTATGTATACATAACACTTCGCAATGAATATTATATCTTATCACGAAACATAGAAATGAGATGCGATATCGCGATTTAAGTAGCATTACAACACTATTTCTACGATACGTAGACATCTGAATACGCTATTTCCTAGCAAGCAATTGTCGCATTTACATTCTTTTGAAGTGAATACGAGGTATACATGACACTTTGCAATGAACATTATATCTTATCACGAAACATAGAAATGAGACGCGATATCACGATCTAAGAAGCATTAGAACTCTATTGAGACGCTATTTCCTAGCATGCAAGTTTCGCATTTACACTCTTTTGAAGGGAATACGAGTTATACATGAAACTTCGCAATGAACATTATATCTTATCACGAAACATAGAAATGAGATGCGATATCGCGTTTTGAGAAGCATTCGAGCTCTATTGCTACGATACATAGGCATCTGCAAACGCAATTTCCTAGCAAGGAATAGTCGCATTTACATTCTTTTGAAGTGAATGCGAGGTATACTTGACACTTTGCAATGAACATTATATCTTATCTCGAAACATAGAAATGAGATGCGATATCACGATCTAAGAAGCATTAGAACTCTATTTCTAAGATACGTAGACATCTGAATACGCTATTTCCTAGCAAGGAATAGTCGCATTTACATTCTTTTGAAGTGAATACGAGGAATACATGACACTTTGCAATGAACATTATATCTTATCAGGAAACATAGAAATGAGATGCGATATCACGATCTAAGAAGCATTAGAACTCTATTGAAACGCTATTTCCTAGCATGCAAGTTTCGCATTTACACTCTTTTGAAGGGAATACGAGTTGTACATGAAACTTCGCAATGAACATTATATCTTATCATGAAACATAGAACTGCCATGCGATTTCGCGTTTTAAGAGGCATTAGAACTTCATTGCTTCGATACGTAGACACCTAGAAACGCATTTCCTAGCATGGAAGTGTGGCATTTACATTCTTTTGAGGTATAGACGATGTATACATAACACTTCGCAATGAATATTATGTCCTATCATGAAACATGGATATGAGATGCAATATCGCGATTTAAGGAGCATTAAAACTTTATTTCTTCGATACGTAGACATCTGGAAACGCATTTCCTAGCAAGGTTGTGTGGCATTTACATTCTTTTGAAGTGTAGACGAGGTATACATGACACTTCGCAATGAACATTATATCTTATCACGAAACATAGAAATGTGATGCGATATCGCGATTTAAGAAGGATTAGAACTCTATTGCTTCGATACGTCGACACCTGCAAACGCTATTTCCAAGCAAGGGAGTGTCGCACATACATTCATTTGAAGAGTATGCGAGGAATACATAACACGTCGCAATGAATATTATAACTTATCATGAAACATAGAAATGAAATGCGATATCGCGATTTAAGAAGCTTTAGAACTCTATAGCTTCGATACGTAGACATCTGCAAACGCTACTTCCTAGCAAGCAAGTGTCGCATTTACATTTATTTGAAATGTATGCGAGGTATAAGTGACACTTCGTAATGAATGTTATAACTTACCATGAAACATAGAAATGAGATGCGATATCGCGATTTAAGAAGCATTAGAACTCTATTGCTTCGATACGTAGACATCTGGTAACGCTGTTTCCTAGAAGGGAAGTGTCGCATTTACATTCATTTGAAGTGTAGACGAGAAATACACAACACTTCGCAATGATAATTATATCTTATCATGAAACATAGAAGTGAGATGCGATATCGCGATTTATGAAGCATTAGAAGACTATTGCCTCGATACATAGACATCTGGAATTGCATTTCCTAGCAAGGAAGTGTGGCATTTACATTCCTTTGATGTGTTGACGAGGTATGCATAACACTTCGAAATGAATATCATATCATATCATGAAACGTAGAATTGAGATGAAACATCGCGTATAAGGAAGCATTAGAAATCTATTGCTTCGATACGTAGACATCTGGAAACGCTATTTCCTAGTAAGGAAATGTGGCATTTACATTATTTTGAAGCGTAGACGAAGTATACATAACATTTCACAATGAATTTCATATCTTATCATGAAACATAAAACTGAGATACGTTATAGCGTTTTGAGAAGCATTACAGATCTAATGCTTCGATACGTAGACATCTGGAACCGCCTTTTCTAACAAGGAAGTGTGGCTGTTACAGTCTTTTGAAGTGCAGACGTGGTATACATTACACTTCACAATGAATATTATTTCTCGTCATAAAACATATAAATGAGATGCGATATCGCGTTTGCGAAGCATTAGAACTCCATTGCTTCGATATGTAGACATCAGGAAACGCATTTCCTAGCAAGGATGTGTGGCACTTACATTCTTTTGAAGCGCAGACGAGGTATACATAACACATCGCAATGAATATTATATCTCATCATGTAACATAGAAATGAGATGCGATACCGCGTTTGAAGAAGCACTAGAAATCTATTGCTTCGATACGTAGACATCTGGAAACGCATTTCCTAGCAAGGATGTGTGGCATTTTCATTCCTTTGAAGTGCAGACGTGGTATACATTACACTTTGCAATGAATATTATATCTTATCATGAAACATAGAAATGAGATGCGATATCGCGTTTTGAGAAGCATTGGAGCTCTATTGCTACGATACATAGGCACCTGCAAACGCAATTTCCTAGCAAGGAATAGTCGCATTTACATTCTTTTGAAGTGAATACGAGGTATACATGACACTTTGCAATGAACATTATATCTTATCACGAAACATAGAAATGAGATGCGATATCACGATCTAAGAAGCATTAGAACTCTATTGAAACGCTATTTCCTAGCATGCAAGTTTCGCATTTACACTCTTTTGAAGGGAATACGAGGTATACATGACACTTCGCAATGAATATTATATCTTATCACGAAACATAGAAATGAGATGCGATATCGCGATTTAAGTAGCATTACAACTCTATTTCTACGATACGTAGACATCTGAATACGCTATTTCCTAGCAAGGAAGTGTCGCATTTACATTCGTTTGGAGTGAATACGAGGTATACAAGACACTTCGCAATGAATATTGTGTCTTATCATGAAGCATACAAATGAGATGCGATATCGCGTTTTGAGAAGCATTAGAGCTCTATTGCTACGATACATAGGCATCTGCAAACGCAATTTCCTAGCAAGGAATAGTCGCATTTACATTCTTTTGAAGTGAATGCGAGGTATACTTGACACTTTGCAATGAACATTATATCTTATCTCGAAACATAGAAATGAGATGCGATATCACAATCTAAGAAGCATTAGAACTCTATTGAAACGCTATTTCCTAGCATGGAAGTGTCGCATTTACACTCTTTTGAAGGGAATACGAGTTATACATGAAACTTCGCAATGAACATTTTATCTTATCACGAAACATAGAAACGAGATACTATTGCTTCGATACGTCGACACCTGCAAACGATATTTCCAAGCAAGGGAGTGTCGCACATACATTCATCTGAAGAGTATGCGAGGTATAAATAACATGTCGCAATGAATACTATAACTTATCTTGAAACATAGAAATGAAATGCGATATCGCGATTTAAGAAGCTTTAGAACTCTATAGCTTCGATACGTAGACATCTGCAAACGCTACTTCCTAGCATGCAAGTGTCGCATTTACATTCATTTGAAATGTATGCGAGGTATAAGTGACACTTCGTAATGAATATTATAACTTACCATGAAACATAGAAACGAGATGCGATATTGCGATTTAAGAAGCATTAGAACTCTATTGCTTCGATACGTAGACATCTGGTAACGCTGTTTCCTAGAAGGGAAGTGTCGCATTTACATTCATTTGAAGTGTAGACGAGAAATACACAACACTTCGCAATGGTAATTATATCTTATCATGAAACATAGAAGTGAGATGCGATATCGCGATTTATGAAGCATTAGAAGACTATTGCCTCGATACGTAGACATCTGCAACCGCTACATCCTAGCAAGGAAGTGTCGCACTTACATTCTTTTGAAGTCTATGCGAGGTATACGTGGCGTCTCGCAAAGAACATTATATCTTATCATGAAACCTAGGAATGAGATGCGATATCGCGTTTTAAGAAGCATTATAACTCAATTGCTTCGAAACATAGACGTCTGGAAACGTTATTTTCTAGCAAGGAAGTGGGGCATTTACATTCTTTTGAAGTGTAGTCGAGGTATACATAATACTTTGCAATGAATATTACATCTTATCATGAAACATAGAAATGAGGTGCGATATCGCGTTTTCAGAAGCATTAGAACTCTACTGCTTCGATACATAGACATCTGGAATTGCATTTCCTAGCAAGGAAGTGTGGCATTTACATTCTGTTGATGTGTTGACGAGGTATGCATAACACTTCGAAATGAATATCATATCATATCATGAAACGTAGAATTGAGATGAAACATCGCGCATAAGGAAGCATTAGAAATCTATTGCTTCGATACGAAGACATCTGGAAACGCTATTTCCTAGTAAGGAAATTTGGCATTTACATTATTTTAAATTGTAGCCGTGGTGTAAATAACACTTCGTAATTAATATATCTTATCATGATTCTTAGAACTGAGATGCGACTTCGCGTTCTAAGAAGCATTAGAACTTCATTGCTTCGATACGTAGACATCTGGAAACGCATTTCCTAGCAAGGTAGTATGGCATTTACATTCCTTTGAAGTGTAGGCGAGGTATACATGACACTTCGCGCTGAATATTATACCCTATCATGATACATAGTAGTGAGATGCGATATCGCGCTTAAAGAAGCATTGTAACTCTATTGCTTCGATACGTAGACATCTGGAATCGCTATTTCCTAGCAAGGATGTGTGGCATTTACATTCTTTTGAAGTGTAGACGAGGTATACATAACACTTCGCAATGAATATTATATCTTCGCATGGAACATAGAAATGAGATGCGACATCTCGTTCTAAGAAGCATTAGAACTCTATTTTTTCGATACGTAGAATATCTGGAGACGCTATTTCCTAGCAAGCAAGTGTCGCATTTACATTCATTTGAAGTTAATACGAGGTGTACATGACACTTCGGAATGGATATTATATCTTATCATGAAACATAGAAATGAGATACGATATCGCGTTTTAAGAAGCATTAGAGCATTATTGCCTCGATACGTAGACATCTGCAAACGCTATTTCCTAGCAAGGAAGTGACGCATTTACATTCACTTGAAGTTTATGCGAGTTATAAGTGACACTTCGCAATGAATAATAGATCTAATCATGAAACATAGAAATGAGATGCGAAATCGTGTTTTAAGAAGCTTTAGAGCTCTATTGCTTCCATACGCAGACATTTGCAAACGTTATTTCCTAGCAAGGAAGTGTCGCATTTACATTCTTTAGCTGTGTATACGAGGAATACATGACACTTCGCAATGAATATTATATCTCATCATGAGACATAGGAATGAGATGCGATATCGCGTTTTAAGAAGCATTAGAACTCTATTGCTTCGATACGTAGACATCTGCAAGCGCTATTTCCTAGCAAGGAAGTGTCGCATTTACATTCATTTGAAGTGTAGGCTAGGAATACATAACACTTTGCAATGGATATTATACCTTAACATGAATCATAGAAATGAGATTCGACATCTCGTTTTAAGAACCAGAAGAATTCTATTGCTTCGATAAGTAGACATCTGCAAGCGCTATTTCCTAGCAAGGAAGTGTCGCATTTATATTCACTTGAAGTGTATGCGAGGTATATGTGACACTTCGCAAAGAATATTATATACTATCATAAAACATAGAAATGAGAAACGCTGTCGCGTTTTGAGAAGCATTAGAGCACTAATGCTACGATACGTAGACATCTGCAAATGCTATTTCCTAGCAAGGACGTGTCGCATTTACATTCTTTTGAAAGGAATACGATGTATACATGACACTTCGCAATGAATATTATATCTTCTCATGAAACATAGAAATGAGATGCGATATGACGATTTAAGAAGCATTAGAACTCTATTGCTTCGATACGTAGACATCTGCAAACGCTACTTCCAAGCAAGGAAGTGTCGCATTTACATTCTTTTGAAAGGAATACGAGGTATACATGACACTTCGCAATGAATATTATATCTTCTCATGAATCATAGAAATGAGATGCGATATGACGATTTAAGAAGCATTAGAAATCTATTGCTTCGATACGTAGACATCTGCAATCGCTACTTCCAAGCAAGGATGTGTCGCATTTACATTCTTTTGAAGTGAATACGAGGTGTACATAACACTCCACAATGAATATTAAATATTATCATGAAACATGGCAATGAGTAGCGATATCGCGTTTTGAGAAGCATTAGAACTCTAATGCTACGATACGTAGACGTGTGCAAAGGCAATTTCAAAGCACCGAAGTGTCGCATTTACATTCTTTTGAAGTGAATGCGAGGTATACATAACACTCCACAATGAATATTATATATTATCATGAAACATAGTAATGTGTAGCGTTATCGCGTTTTGAAAAGCATTAGAACTCTAATGCTACGATACGTAGACATCTGCAAACGCTACTTCCTGGCAAGGAAGTGTCGCGTTTGCATGCTTTTGAAGAGAATACGAGGTATACATAACACTCCACAATGAATATTATATCTTATCATGAAACATAGAAATGATATGTAATATGGCGGTTTAAGAAGCATTAGAACTCTAATGCCACGATACGTAGACATCTGCAAACGCTATTTCCTAGTAAGGAAGTGTCGCATTTACATTCATTTGAAGTATAGACGAGATACACATAACACTGCACAATGAACATTATATCTTATCATGAAACATAGAAATGAGATGCAATATGGCGATTTAGGAAGCATTAGAACTCTATTGCTTCGATACGTAGACATCTGCAAACGCTATTTCCTAGCAAGGAAGTGTAGCATTTACATTCGTTTGAAGTGTATGCGAGGTATACATGACACTTCGCAATGAATATTATATATTATCATGAAACATAGCAATGAGTAGCGATATCGCATTTTTAGAAGCACTAGAACTCTAATGCTACGATACGTAGACATCTGCAAACGCTATTTCCAAGCAAGGAAGTGTCGCATTTACATTCTTTTGAAGTGAATACGAGGAGTACATAACACTGCACTTTGAATATTAAATCTTATCATGAAACATAGAAATGAGATGCGATAAGGCGATTTAAGAAGCATTAGAACTCTATTGCTTCGATACGTAGACATCTGCAAACGCTACTTCCTAGCAAGGAAGTGTCGCATTTACATTCTTTTGAGGTGAATACGAGGTATACATAACACTGCGCAATGGATATTATATCTTATCATGAAACATAGGAATGAGATGCGACATCGCGATTTAAGAAGCATTAGAATTCTATTGCTTCGATACGTAGACATCTGCAAACGCCATTTCCTTGCAAGGAGGTGTCGCATTTACATTCATTTGAAGTGTATGCGAGGTATACATGACACTAACCAATGAATATTATATACTATCATGAAACATAGAAATGAGAAACGATGTCGCCTTTTGAAGAGCATTAGAGCACTAATGCTACGATACGTAGACATCTACAAACGCAATCTCCTAGCAAGGAAGTGTCGCATTTGCATTCTTTTGAAGTGAATACGAGGTATACATAACACTGCGCAGTTAATATTATATCTTAGCATGAAACATAGTAATGAAATGCGATATGGCGATTTAAGAAGCATTAGAATTCCATTGCTTCGATACGTAGACATCTGCAAACGCTATTTCCTAGCAAGGAAGTGTCGCATGTACATTCAATTGATGTGTATGCGAGATATACATGACACTTCGTAATGAACATTATATCTTATCATGAAACATAGAAATGAGATGCGCTATGGCGATTTAAGAAGCATTACAGCTCTATTGCTTCGATACGTAGACATCTGCAAACGCTACTTCCTAGCAAGGAAGTGCAGCATTTACATTCTTTTGAAAGGAATACGAGGTATACATGACACTTCGCAATGAATATTATATCTTATCAGGAAACGTAGATATGAGATGCGGTATAACGATGTAAGAGGCATTAGAACTCAACTGCATCGATACGTAGATATCTGCTAACGCTACTTCCTGGCAAACTGTCGCATTTTGTGACTTCAGGCGCACCGCCTGCCAACCACAGACGCCGCCCGCCAACCACGACGGCCACAGATCAGCATCCGCATCTCCTCCAGCATCCGGATCCCCTACACGCTGGCAAACGGCATTCTCGCCGCCACGGAGCGGGGATGCGACACCACACATACGCGAGGGAGGATTCCACTCCACGCTACGAAGATGAGGAGAGCTACGACGCCTGGAGCATCGAGAGGTAAGTTGCACGTCTTTGTACCCGGTAAATCGAGTCTTGTCCGCCGACGAACCCAGCTCTGCGCAATTCGCGTCGATTTCGGGAACGGCTTCGAAAAGTGTCCACGTGACGAGCCCTTTCGCGACTTCAGGACGTGACACTTCAAAAAAATGTAAATGCGACACTTCCTTGCTAGGAAATAGCGTCTGCAGATGCCTCCGTAACGAAGCAATACTGTACTAGTGCTTCTTAAAACGAGATATCGCATGTGATTTCTATGTTTCATGATAAGGTATAATATTCATTGCGAAGTGTTATGTATACCTCGCATAAACTTCAAATGAATGTAAATGCGACACTTCCTTGCTAGGAAATAGCGTTTCCAGATGTCTATGTATCGTAGCAATAGAGTTCTAATGCTTGTAAGACGCGATATCGCATCTCACTTGTATGTTTCATGATAAGATATAATACTCATTGGGAAGTGACATGTATACCTCGCATAAACTGCAGATGAATGTAAATGCGACACTTCCTTGCTAGGAAATAGCGTTTGCAGACGTCTACGTATCGAAGCAATAGAGTTCTAATGCTTCCTAAAATGCGATATCGCTCCTCATTTCTATGTTTCATGATAAGATATAATGTTCATTCCGAATTGTCACGTATACCTCGTATTCACTTAAAATGAATGTAAATGCGACACGCCCTTGCCAGGAAATAGCGTTGGTAGATGTCTACGTACCGAAGCAATGGATTTCTAATGCTTCTTAAATCGCGATATCTCATCACATTTCTGTGTTTCATGCTAGGATATAATATTCATTGCGAAGGGTCATGTATACCCCGCATAATATTCAAATGAATGTAAATGCGACACTTCCGTGCTAGGAAACAGTGTTGGCAGGTGTCTACTTATCGAAGCAATAGAGTCCTAATGCTTCTTAAAGCGCGATATCGCTCCTTATTCCTATGCTTCAATATGCGACGTAAAATTCATTGTGGAGTGTTATGTATATCTTATATTCACCTCAAAAGAATGTAAATGCGACACTTCCTTGCTAGGAAATAGCGTTTGCTGATATCTACGTATCGTAGCAATAGGGTTCTAATGCTTCTCAAAACGAGATATCGCTTCTCGTTTCTATGTCTCATGATAAGATATAATATTCATTGCGAAGTGTCACGAATACCCTGTATTCCTTTCAAAAGAATGTAAATGCGATACTTCCTTCCTAGGAAGTAGCGTTTGCAGATGTCTACGTATCGAAGCAATAGAGTTCTAATGCTTCTTATATCGCCATATCGCTCCCCATTTCTATGTCTCATGATAAGATATAATATGCATTGTGCAGTGTTATGTATACCTCGTATTCACATCAGAAGAATGTAAATGCGACACTTCCTAGCTAGGAAATAGCGCTTGCAGATGTGTACGTGTCGTAGCAATAGTGTTCTAATGCTTCTTAAATTGCGATATCGCATCTCCTTTCTATGTTTCATGATAAGATATAATATTCATTGTGCAGTGTTATGTATACCACGTATTCACTTCAGAAGAATGTAAATGGCACAGTTCGTTGATAGGAAACAGCGTTTGCAGATGTCTACGTATCGTAGCAATAGAGTTCTAATACTACATAAAATGCGATATCGCATCTCATTTCTATGTTTCGTGATAGGATATAATATTCATTGCGGAGTATGATGCATTCCTCGTCTAAACTTCAAATGAATTTAAATGCGACACTTCCTTGCTAGGAAATAGCGTTTTCAGATGTCTACGTATGGAAACAATACAGTTCTAATGCTTCTTAAAACGAGATGTTGCATCTCATTTCTACGTATCATGATAAGATATAATATTCATTGCAAAGTGTCATGCATACCTCGTACTTACTTCAAAAGAATGTAAATGCGACACTTCCTTGCTAGGAAATAGCGTTTTCAGATATCTACGTATGGAAAAAATAGAGTTCTAATGCTTCGTATAACGAGATGTTGCATCTCACATCTATATTTCATGATAAGATATAATATTCACTGCGAAGTGTCATGTATGCTTCGCATACACTTCAAATGAATGTAAATGCGACATTTCCTTTGCTGTGAAATAGCGTTTGCAGATGTCTACGTATCGTAGCAATAGAGATCTAATGCTTCTTAAATCGCGATATCGCATACCATTTCTATGTTTCGTGATAAAATATAATATTCATTGCGAAGTATCATGTGCACCTCGTCCTCACTTCAAATGAATGTAAATGCGAAACTTCCTTCCTTGCAAATAGCGTTTGCAGATGCCTACGTACCGTAGCAAAGGAGTTCTAATGCTTCTTCGAACGAGATGTTGCATCTCATTTCTACGTTTCATAATAAGATATAATATTCATTGTAAAGTGTCATGTATATCTCGCATACACTTCAAATGAACGTAAATGCGACATTTCCTTTGCTAGGAAATAGCGTTTGCAGATGTCTACGTATCGAAGCTATAGATTTCTAAAGCTTGCTAATTCGCGATATCGCATCTCATATCTATGTTTCATGATAATATATAATATTCATTGCGAAGTGTCATGTATACCTCGCATACACTTCAAATGAATGTGAATGTGACAGTTCCTTGCTAGGAAATAGTGTTTGCAGATATCTACGTATCGAAGCAATAGAGTTCAAAAGCTTCTTAAATCGCGATATTGCATCTCACTTCTATGTTTCATGATAAGATATAATATCCATTGTGCAGTGTCATGAATACCTCGTATTCACTTGAAAAGAATGTAAATGCTACACTTCCTTGCTTGGAAATAGCGTTTGCAGATTACTACGTATCGAAGCAGTAGATTTTTAATGCTTCTTAAATCGTCATATCGCATCACATAACTACGTTTCCTGATAAGATATAATATTCACTGCGATCTTTCATGTATGCCTCGCATTCACTTCAAATGAATGTAAAGGCGACACTTCCTTGCTAGGAACTAGCGTTTGCAGATGTCTACGTATCGAAGCAATAGAGTTCTAAAGCTTGCTAATTCGCGATATCGCATCTCATTTCTATGTTTCATGATAAGATATAATATTCATTGTGAAGTGTTGTGTATACGTCGTATTCACTTCAAAGGAATGTAAACGCGACATTTCCTTGCCAGGAAATAGCGTTTGCAGATGTCTACGTATCGTAGCATTAGATTTCTAATGCTTCTCAAAACGCGATATCGCTACTCATTACTATGTTCCATGATAATACATAATATTCATTGTGGATTGTTATGTATACCTCGTATTCACTTCAATAGAATGTAAATGCGACGCTTCCTTGCTAGGAAATAGCGTTTGCAGATGTCTACGTATCGTAGCGATAGAGTTCTAATGCTTCTTAAAACATGATATCGCATCCCATTTAAATGCTTCATGATGAGATATAATATTCATTGCGAAGTGTCATGTATACCTCGTATTCACTTCAAAAGAATGTAAATGCGACTATTCCTTGCTAGGGCATAGCGTTTGCAGATGCCTACGTATCGTAGCAATAGAGTTCTAATGCTTCTCAGATCGCGATATCGCATTTCATTTCTATGTTTCGTGATAAGTTATAATATTCATTCCGAAGTGTCATGTAAACCTCGAATTCACTTCAAAAGATTGTAAATGCGACTATTGCTTGCTAGGAAATAGCGTTTGCAGATTTCTACATATCGGGGCAATAGAATTCTAATGCTACTTAAATCGCGATATCGCATCTCATTTCAATATTTCGTGATAAGATATAATATTCATTGCGAAGTGTCATGTATACCTCGTATTCACATCAAAAGAATGTAAATGCGACACTTCCTTGCTAGGAAATAGCGTTTGCAGATGTCTACGTATCGAAGATATAGATTTCTAAAGTTTGCTAATACGCGATATCGCATCTCATATCTATGTTTCATGATAATATATAATATTCATTGCGAAGTGTCATGTATACCTCGCATGCACTTCAAATGAATGTGAATGCGACAGTTCCTTGCAAGGAAGTAGCGTTTGCAGATGTCTACGTACCGCAGCAATAGGATTCTAATTCTTTTAATATCGCGATATCGCATCTCATTTCTATGTTTCATGATAAGATATAAAATTCATTGCGAAGTGTCATGTATACCTCGTATTCTCTTCAATAGCATGTAAATGCGACACATCCTTCCTAGGAAATAGCGTTTGCATATGTCTACGTATCGTAGCAAGAGACTTCTAATACTATTTATATCGCGATATCGCATCTGATTTCTATGTTTCCTGATAAGATATAATATTCATTGCGAAGCGTCATGTATACTTCGTATTCCTTTCAAAAGAATGTAAATGCGACACTACCTTGCTGGGAAATAGCGTTTGAAGATGTCTTCGTATCGTAGCAATAGAATACTGATTCTTCTTATATCGCGATATCGCATCTCATTCCTATGTTTCGTGAAAAGGTATAATATTCATTGCGGGGTGTTATGTATACCTCGTATTCACTTGAAAAGAATGTAAATGCGTCACTTCAACGCTAGGAAGTAGCGTTTGCAGATGTCTACGTACCGAAGCAATAGATTTCTAATGCTTCTTAAAACGAGATGTCGCATCGCATTTCTATGTTTCATGAAAAGATATAATATTCATTGCGAAGTGTCATGTATACCTCGATTTCACTACACAAGAATGTAAATGCGACACTTCCATGCTAGGAAATAGCGTTTGCAGATGTCTACGTATCGTAGCAATAGATTTCTAATGCTTCTTAAAACGCGATATCGCATATCATTTCTTTGCTACATGATGTGATTTAATATTCACTGCGAAGTGTAATGTACATCTAGTCTACATTTCGAAAGAATGTAAATGCCACACTTCATTGCTAGGAAATGCGTTTCCAGATGTCTTCGTATCGAAGCAATAGTGTTCTAATGCTTCTTAAAACGCTATATCGCATTTCATTTCTATGTTTCGTGACAAGATATGGTATTCATTGCGAAGTGTCATGTATACCTCGTATTCACTTCAAAAGAATGTAAATGCGACCATTGCTTGCTAGGAAATAGCGTTTGCAGATGTCACCGTATCGTAGCAATCGAGTTCCAATGCTTCCTAAATCGCGATATCGCATCTCATTTCTTTGTTTCATGATGAGATATAATATACATTGCGAAGTGTCATGTATACCTCGTATTCCGTTCAGGAGAATGTAAATGCGACACTTCCTTCCCAGGAAATAGCGCTTCCAGATGTCTACGTATCGTAGCAATAGAGTTCTAACGCATCTTAAAACGAGATGTCGCACTTCATTTCTATGTTTCATGATATGATATAATATTCATTGCGAAGCGTCATGTGTACCTCGTTTACACATGAAAAGAATGTAATTGCCACACTTGCTTGCTAGGAAATTGCGTTTCGAGATGTCTAGGTATCGAAGCAAAAGTGTTCTAAAACATCTTAAAACGCTATTTCGCATCTCATTTCTACGTTTCGTGATATGATATAATAATCATTGCGAAGTGTTATGTGTACCTCGTTTACACATGAAAGGAATGTAAATGCCTCACTTCCTTGCTAGGATATGCGTTTCCGGATGTCCACCTATCGAAGCAATAGAGTTCTAATGCTCTTTAAATCGCGATATCGCATCTCATTTCTACGTTTCATGATAAGATATAATATTCATTGCAAAGTGTCTTGCACACCTCGCCCTTGCTTCAAGAGAATGTAAATGCGGAACTTCCTTGCTAGGAAATAGCGTTTTCAGAAGTCTACATATCGTAGCAATAGAGAACTAATGCTTTTTAAAACCCGATATCGCATCCAACGTCTATGTTTCATGATAAGATAAAATATTCATTGCGAAGTGCCATGTATACCTTGTGTTCACATCAAAAGAATGTAAATGCGAGTATTCCTTGCTTGGAAATAGCGTTTGCAGATGCCTACGTATCGTAGCAATAGTGTTCTAATACTTCTTAAAACGAGACGTCGCATCTCATTTCTACGTGTCATGATAAGATGTAATGTTCATTGCTAAGTGTCATCTGTACCTCGTATTCACTTCAAAAGAATGTAAATGCAACACTTCCTTCCTAGGAAATAGCGTTTGCAGATGTCTACGTATCGTAGCAATAGAGTTCTAGTGCTACTTAAATCGCGATATCGCATTTCATTTCTATGTTTCATGATAAGATATAATATTCATTGCGATGTGTCATGTATACATTGTATTCACTTCAAATGTATGTTAACGGGACACTTCCTTGCTAGGATTTAACGTTTGCAGATGTGTACGTATAGAGGCAATGTGGTTCAGATGCTTCTTAAAACGCGGTATCGCATCTCATTTCAATGTTTCATGATAGATATAATATTCATTGCGAAATGTCATGTATACCTCGTATTCACGTCAACAGAATGCAAATGTGACACTTCCGCGCTAGGGTAAGGCGTTTGCAGATGTCTACGTATCGTAGCAATTGAGATCTAATGCTTCTTAAAACGCGATATCGCATCTCATTTCTATGTTTCAAGATAGGATCTAACATTCATTGCGAAGTGTCACTTATACCTCGCATGCACTTCAAGTGAATGTAAATGCGACACCTCCATGATAGGAAATAGCGTTTGCAGATGTCTACGTATCGTAGCAACAGATTTCTAATGCTTCTTAAAACGCGATATTGCATCCCATTTTTATGTTTCGTGATAAGATATAATATTCATTGCGAAGTGTCATGTATACCATGTATTCACATCAAATGTATGTAAACGCGACACTTCCTTGCTAGGATTTAACGTTTGCAGATGTTTACGTATCGAGGCAATGGGGTTCTAATGCTTCTTAAAACGCGGTATCGCATCTCGTTTCTATGTTTCATGATATATATAATATTTATTGCGAAATGTCATGTATACCTCGTATTCACTTCAAAAGAATGTAAACGCGACACTTCCTTGCTAGGAAATAGCGTTTGCAGAAGTCTACGTATCGTAGCAATATGGTTCTAATGCTTCTCAAAACGCGATATCGGATCTCATTTCTATTGTTTCATTATAAGATTTAATATTCATTGCGAAGTGTTATGTATACCTTATATTCATTTGAAATGAGTGTAAACGCGACACTTCCTTGCTAGGAATTAGCGTTTGCAGATTTCTACGTATCGTAGCAATGGAGTTCTAATGCTTCATAAAACGCGATATCGCACCTCATTTCTATGTTTCATGCTAAGATATAATATTCATTGCGAAGTGTCATGTATACCTCGCATACACTTCAAATGAATGTAAATGCGACATTTTCTTGCTAGGAAATAGCGTTTGCAGATGTCTACGTACCCAAACAATAGAGCTCTAATGCTTCTTAGAACGACATATCGCATCTCATTTCTATGTTTCATGATAAGATATAATATTCAATGCGAAGTGTCATGTATACCTCGTATTCACTTCAAAAGAATGTAAATGCGACACTTCCTTGCTAGGAAATAGCGTTTGCAGAAGTCTACGTATCGTAGCAATATGGTTCTAATGCTTCTCAAAACGCGATATCGGATCTCATTTCTATTGTTTCATTATAAGATTTAATATTCATTGCGAAGTGTTATGTATACCTTATATTCATTTGAAATGAGTGTAAACGCGACACTTCCTTGCTAGGAATTAGCGTTTACAGATTTCTACGTATCGTAGCAATGAAGTTCTAATGCTTCTTAAAACGCGATATCGCACCTCATTTCTATGATTCATGATAAAATGTAATATACATTGCGAAGTGTTATGTACACCTCGCATACACTTCAAGTGAATGTAAATGCGACGCTTCCTTACTAGGAAATAGCGTTTGCAGATCTCTACGTATCGTAGCAATAGAGTTCTAATTCATCTTAAAACGCGATATCGCTTCCCATTTCTGTGTTTCATGATAAGATATAATACTCGTTGCGAAGTGTCACGTATACCTCGTTTCCTCTTCAAATGAATGAAAATGCGAAACGTTCTTGCTGTGAAATAACGTTTGCTGATGTCTACGTATCGAAGCAATAGATTTCTAATGCTTCTTAAAACGCGATATCGCATCTCACTTCTATGTTTCATGATAAGATATAATATTCATTGCGAAGTCTCACTTATACCTCGCATACACTTCAAATGAATGTAAATGCGACACTTCCTTGCTAGGAAATAGCGTTTGGAGATGTCTATGTTTCGTAGCAATAGATTTCTAATGCTTCTTAATGCGCGATTTCCCATCCCATTTCTATGTTTCATGATAAGATATAATATTCATTGCGAAGTGTCATGTATACCTCGTATTCACTTCAAAAGAATGTAAATGCGACACTTCCTTGCTAGGACGTAGCGTTTGCAGAGGTCTACGAATCGTAGAAATTGAGTTCTAACGCATCTTAAAACGCGATATCGCATAACATTTCTATGTTTCATGATAAGATATAATATTCATTGCGAAGTTTCACTTATACCTCGTATTCACATGAAATAAATGTAAATGCGACACTTCCTTCCTAGGAAAGAGCGTTTCCAGATGTCTACGTATCGAAAAAATAGAGTTATAATGCTTCATAAAACGCGATATCGCATCACATTTCTATGTTCCATGATAAGATATAATATCCATTGCGAAATGTGATATATACCTCGTATTCGCTTCAAAAGAATGTAAATGCGACACTTACTTGCTAGGAAATAGAGTTTCCAGATGTCTAAGTGTCGAAACAATGGAGTTCCAATACTTCTTAAAACGTGATGTCGCACCTCATTTCCCTGTTTCATGATAAGATATAATATTCATTGCGAAGAGTCACGTATACCTCGTATTCACTTCAGAAGAATGTAAATTTGACACTTCCTTGCTAGGAAATAGCGTTTGGAGATGTCGATGTATCGTAGCAATACAGTTCTAATGCTTCCCAAAACGAGATATCACATCTCCTTTCTATGTTTCATGATAGGATATAATATTCATTGCGAAGTGTTATGTATACCTCGTATTCACTTCAAAAGAATGTAAATGTGTCACTTCCTTGCTAGGAAATAGCGTCTGCTGTTGCCTACGTATCGTAGCAATAGAGTTCTAATGCTTCTTAAAACGCGATATCGCATCTTATTTCTGTGTTTCATGGTAAGATATAATATTCAATGTGGAGTGTTATGTATACCTAGAATTCGCATAAAAAAAATGTAAATGCAACACTTCCATGCTAGGAAGTAGCGTTTCCAGATGTCTACGTATCGAGGCAATAGTGTCCCAATGCTCCTTATAGCGCGATATCGCATCTCATTTCTATGTCTCATGATAAGATATAATATTCGTTGCGGAGTGCTATGTACTCCTCGTCTACACTTCAAATGAATGTAAATGCGTCACTTCCTTGCAAGGAAGTAGCGTTTGCAGATGTCTACGTACCGCAGCAATAGGATTCTAATTCTTTTATTATCGCGATATCGCATCTCATTTCTATGTTTCATGATACGATATAATATTCATTGCGATGAGTTATGTATTCCTCGTCTACACTCCAAAGGAATATAAATGCGACACTTCCTTTCTATTGAATAGCGATTGCAGATGTCTACGTACCGCAGCAATATGGTTCTAATGATTTTTAAATCGCGATATCGCATCTCAATTCTATGTTTCATGATGAGATATAATATTCATTGCGGAGTGGCATGTATACCACGAATTCACTTCAAAAGAATGTAAGTGCGACTGTTCCTCGCTAGGAAATAGCGTTTGCAGATGTCAACGTATGATAGCAATAGATTTCTAACGCTTCTTAAACGCGATTTCGCATTTCATTTCTATGTTTCGTGACAAGATATGGTATTCATTGCGAAGTGTCATGTATACCTCGTATTCACTTCAATGGAATGTAAATGCGACACTTCCTTGCTAGGATGTAGCGTTTGCAGATATCTACGTATCGAAGCAATAGATTTGTAATGCTTCTTATATCGCGATATCGCATCTCATTTCTACGTTTCATGATAAGATATAATATTCATTGTGGAGTATTATGTATCCCTCGTATTCACTTCAAATGAATGTAAATGAGACAACTCCTTGCTAGGAAATAGCTTTTACAGATGTCTACGTATCGTAGCAATAGAGTTATAATGCTTCTTAGATCGCGATATCGCATCTCATTTCTTTGTTTCGTGATAAGTTATAATATTCAATTCGAAGTGTCATGTATACCTCGTATTCACTTCAAAAGAATGTAAATGCGACTATTGCTTGCTAGGAAATAGCGCTTACAGATGTCTACGTATCGTAGCAATAGAGTTCTAATGCTACTTAAATCGCGATATCGCATCTCATTTATATGTTTCGTGATAAGATATAATATTCATTGCGAAGTGTCATGTATACCGCGTATTCACTTCAAAAGAATGTAAGTGCGACACTTCCATGCTATGAAATAGCGTTTGCAGATGTCTCCGCATCGAGGCCATCGAGTTCTAATGCTTCTTACAACGCGATATCGCATCTCTCTTCCAGGTTACATGATAAGATATAATATTCATTGCGAAGTGTCATGTATACCTCGTATTCACTTCAAAACAATGTAAATGCGAATCTTCCTTGCTAGGAAATAGCGTTTGCAGATGCCTACGTATTGTAGCAATAGAGTTCTAATGCTTCTTAGATCGCGATATCGCATCTCATTTCTATGTTACATGATATGATATAATGTTCATTGCGAAGTGTCATGTATACCTCGCATTCACTTCAAAAGAATGTAAATGCGACGTTTCCATCCTAGGAAATAGCGTTCTCAGATGTCTACGTATCGTAGCAATAGAGTCCTTATGCTTCTTAAAACGAGATGTCGCATTTCATTTCTTTGTTTCGTGATAAGATATAATAGTCATTGCGATCTGTTATGTATAGCTCGTCCACACTTCAAAAGAATGTAAATGCCACACACCCTTGCTAGAAAATGCGTTTCCAGATGTCTACGTTTCGAAGCAATAAAGTTCTAATGCTCCATAAAACGCGATATCGCATCACATTTCCATGTTTCATGATGAGATATAATATACATTGCGAAGTGTTATGTATACTTCGTCTACACTTCAAAAGAATGTAAATGCCACACTTCTTTCCTAGGAAATGCGATTCCAGATGTCAACGTATCGAAGCAATAGAGTTCCAATGCTTCTTAAAACGCGACATCGCATCTCAGTTCTACGCTTCATGATAAGATATACTATTCACTGCGAAATGTTTCGTATGCCACGTCTACACTTCAAAAGAATGTAAATGCCACACTACCTAGCTAGGAAATACTTTCCCAGATGTCTACGTACCGAAGCAATAGAGTTCTAATGCTTCTTAAAACGCGATACCGTATCTGACTTCTATGTTTCATGATAAGATACAATATCCATTGCGAAGTGTTATGTATACCTCGTCTGCCCTTCAAAAGAATGTAAATGCCACACCTCCTTGCCAGGAAATAGAGTTTTCAGAAGTCTACGTATCGAAGCAATAGAGTTGTACTGCTTCATAAAACGCGATATCGCATCACAATACTATGTTTCAAGATATGATATAATATTCATAGCGAAGTGCCAGGTATACCTCGTATTCACTTCAAAAGAATGTAAATGCGACTATTCCTTGCTAGGAAATAGCGTTTGCAGATGCCTACAAATCGTAGCAATAGAGTTCTAATGCTTCTTAAAACGCGATATCGCATCTCATTCCTATGTTTCATGATAATATATAATATTAATTGCGAAGTGTTATGTATACGTTGTCTACACTTCAAATGAATGTAATTGCGACACGTCCCTGTTAGGAAATAGCGTATCCAGATGTCTACGTATCGATGCAATAGAGTTCTAATGCTACTTAAAATGCGATATCGCATCTCATTTCTATGTTTGATGATAAGATATAATATTGATTGCGAAGTATTATGTATACCTCGTTTACACATCAAAAGAATGTAAATTCGACACTTCCTTGCTAGGGAATAGCGTTTCCAGATGTCTACGCATCGTAGCAACAGTGTTCTAGTGCTTCTCAAAACGCGATATCGCATCTCATTTCTATGTTTCATGATAAGATATAAAATTCATTGCGAAGTGTCATGCATACCTCGTATTCACACCAAAAGAATGTAAATGCGACTCTTCCTTGCTAGGAAATATCGTTTCCAGATGATCACGTATCGAAAGAGTAGAGTCCTAATACTTCTTATAACGCGATATCGCATCTCACTACTTTGCTTCATGATAAGATATAATATTCATTGCGAAGTGTCACGTATACCTCGTATTCACTCCAAAAGAATGTGAATGCGATACTTACATGCTAGGAAATAGCGTTTGCAGATGTCTACGTATCGTAGCAATAGAGTTCTAATGCTTCTTAAAACGAGATGTAGCATTTCATTTCTATGCTTCGTAATAAGATATAATATTCATTATGGAATGTTATGTATACATCGTATTCACTTCAAAAGAATGTAAATGCGACACTTCCTTGCTAGGATAAAACGTTTGCAGATGTCTACGTATCGAAGCAATAGAGCTCTAATGCTTCTTAAATAGCGATATCGCATCCCATTTCTATGTTTCACGATAAGATATAATATTCATTGCGAAGTGTCATGTATATCTCGCATTCACTTCGAAAGAATGTGAAAGCGGCACTTCCTTCCTAGGAAGTAGCTCTTGCAGATGTTTACGTATCGGAGCAATAGTGTTCTAATGCTTCTCAAAACGCGATTTCGCAACTGATTCCAATGTTTCATAATAAGATATAATATTCATTGCGAAGTGTCATGTATACCTCGATTTCCCGTCACAAGAATGTAAATGCGACACTTCCATGCTAGGAAATAGCGTTTGCAGATGTCTACGTATTGTAGCAATAGAGTTCTAGTGCTTCTTAAAACGCGATATCGCATCTCACTCCTATGTTTCATGATAAGATATAATATTCATTGCGAAGTGTCATGTATGCCTCGATTTCACTTCACAGGAATGTAACTGCGACACTTCCATGCTAGGAAATAGCGTTCGCAGATGTCAACGTATCGTAGCAATAGAGTTCTAATGCTTCTTAAAACGAGATGTCGCATTTCATTTCTATGTTTCGTAATACGATATAATATTCATTGTGTAATGTTATGTATACCTCGTATTCACTTCAATGGAATGTAAGTGCGACATTTCCTTGCTAGGAAATAGAGGTTGCAAATGTCCACGTACATTAGCAATAGAGTTCTAATGCTTCTCAAACCGCGATATAGCACCTCACTTCTATGTTTCATGATAAGATATAATATTCTTTGCGAAGTGTCATGTATACCTCGTATTCACTTCAAAAGAATGTAAATGCGACACTCCCTTGCTTGAAAATAGCGTTTGCAGATGTCTATGTATCGTAGCAATAGAGTTCGAATGTTACTTAAATCACGATATCACATCTCATTTCTATGTTTTGTGATAAGATATAATATTCATTGCGAAGTGTCATGTATACCTCGTATTCACTTCAAAAGAAAGTAATTGCGACGTTTCCATCCTAGGATATAGCGTTTGCAGATGTCTATGAATCGTAGCAATAGAGTTTGAAATGATTCTTAAATCGCGTTATCGCATCTCATTCCTATGTTTCGTGATAAGATATAATATCTATTGCGAAGTGTCACTTATTCCTCGTATTCACTTCAAATGAATGTAAATGCCACACTTCCTTGCTCGGAAATAGCGTTTCCATTTGTTTACTTATCGGACCAATAGAATTCTATTGCTTCATTCAACACGATGTCGCAAGTCATTTCAATGATTCATGGTAAATTGCAATGTTCTATGCAATATGTTAAATTTTTCTGCATCTAGACCTTAGAAGGATGTGAATCCTATACTTACTTGCAACAGAATATCGTTTCCAGATCTCTACGTGTCCAAGCAAGACATTTCTAATACTTCATGCAGCGCGATGTCGCATCTCATTTCAACGTTTCAATGCAAAGAATCTGTAATCATATGTCCATAACATTGTGCTTAACTGTTAGACGTCTTCAATAGAATGTGAACTATATAATTCCATGCAACGGCATGGCGCTCCGTAGTGTCTGTCTGTTAAAGCAATCGAGCTAGAATTCTCCATGCAATGGGCTGGCGCATCCCATTTCATCGTTTCAAAGTAAGAATGCTGTAATCTCTTATGCATAGCTCTATGCTTATCTGCTTTAAAACTTCATAAGAATGTAAATTCTACAGCTCCATGCAACAGGATTGCCCCTCGTAGTGTCTACATGTCGAGACAATAGAGTACTAATGCATTATACAATGCCATGACTCATCTCATTTCAACGTTTCGAATTAAGTAAGCTGTAATCTTCTATGAAAAGCATTATAATTATCTGCTTCTACTCTACAATAGATTGTGAATTCTATAGATCCAAGCAACAGGAGGGCAGGCTCTCCACCATCCGACTGCCTGCCCTGATGCGGGCAAAGGATTCCCAGGGCCACTCAAACCGCGACCAACATCTATCTTATTCTCTAACCGATTCATCGTTATGCGTTTTCCATTAAGCTTGCCGGGATCAGTGATATTGATTCGCTCAATCTAAATTATTATTTTCTTTTTAAGTTTCTCGATTATTTTAGTTTCTCTCACGATATCGTCTATTTCGTTGTACCTTACCCTTACAGTATGGTATATAATCTGTTGTTTTATATATCTAGGATTTCCTCTTAATGAATGCAATGCTGCCACATATTCTCTTTCTCTTTCTCTTTAGTTACATTGTTGTTATTTTATGCTTTTCACCCTTCACAATCACTCTCTACACCATCTCGGAACAGGCGTTATACGATTACTGCAGGATGACGCCCCGGTCTCGTTACACCGAGATCGAGTGTTCTCTCTTGCATCCGTTGATTTATATATGTTATATATTGGAGAATATTTCCTCTTATCCTTTGTATTTTTCGATTGAAATTACATTGACAGAAGTACGAGCTAGTTCTGCACGCCTATTTGAAACAACATTAGATCACCTTGTTAAACAATAATATATTAAATGTGACTTGGACTTTTAAATTTGAATTTATAAACATCTAACAGGTAAATATGTTTTTCTTACTATTCATATCATTATACATTCAGTGATATATTGTGTGCAGTGATTTGATATATTAACTGCTTGATCATATTTTGCAATGAACTTTGCGTACCAAACATTGTTTTTACTCCTGATGGGAGTGGATATTTCATCGTTTTATATTCTTATATGGCATTGAATATAAAAGTATATGACATCCTTTTTATGCAGTCATGTATAATTATGTACTGTGACGGTTTTTCCCGTTACAATCCGCAAGAAAAAGGTATATAGAACCAATAATAACGGGGTATCGAGAAGTTTAGTCCGGGGTTATATCGGGGTACAGAATATCCGCGTGCTTAGGCAACGCGAAGTACAGAACAATAAATTTCCTATCCAGCAAGTATTTCGAAGCTGCGAGGCTGGGACTTTTTGGGCGCCAGCTACTCAAGAAGTAGCAAAAACTAATAAACCACGCAGCCCGGGGAAACCCGGTGCAAGATAACCCTCGAAATTTCGAAATACTCTTTCGCTCGACTGCTTCTAGCCGAGTGCGCAAATTAGGGTCGCGGGATACTGAACTCACAGCTTCTTTCTAGATTGCCTCGTCGCGGTATTACAAAAGGGTATACGACACGCCGCGAATGACCGGGGATCACCACCCGTTATACAATACAAATTACAATATGCGATATCACAATTGCGGCAGGAAACAAATGGGACGCTTTGGCGTATAAGGACTCACGTTCTCGTTTCCAACAAGTATGGATCTCGTTCAGTCCGTCTACCTCTCTCTCTCTCTCTCTCTCTCTCTCTCTCTCTCTCTCTCTCTCTCTCTCTCCTCCGAATCGCTCCGTATAATCGCTTGCTCGGTTGCTCGCTAAGTAGTCGCTAAGTCGTTCAGAAGAATAAGAGGCTGTCTTCGTGCTGGCTAGCTCATTATATAGGTATGCTGGGGGTCTTCGGATCCCCTTAGATCCTCCTTAGGGCTCCTTGATGGGGTAGGGCCATGCGCTTCGGTATTGTTCGGGGCATCGATCGGTGGATTTCGGCGATCTTCCCTGATCGCCCCCTCTGGTTTGTCTAGAGGGGGTCCTCTGGATTATTTGAACTGCGGCGCGTGTCGCGCGCCGCGCTTTCCACGGCTCACCTGCAATTCCGCTGCGCATCTTGAGTTTTCCTCTCCATGGGCTCAGGGGAGGGGTAGAGGTCCGTCTCACACCCGAGAACCATCCTATTTGTCTCCATGGACTATGGCAGCGGTCTTATCGTTGCAGAGCTCTGGATCGTATCCTTCGGGCTTCAGGGTCTCTTCCTGCTCACTTCCCGTCTCCTCCACCGTCGAGCCCGTCACGCTACCTCGGCGCACAGGCCTTCCGCGAACCTGCGGTCTTATTATCCGCCGAAGAGACGTCTTATGGGTCGCTTCTTCCCTCAGCTCGCCAGTCTAATCCGTAGAACGGAGAGAGAGAAACGAACGAGGAGGGGGGGGGGGATGTTCTACCATCGTGTATTTCACGCTCCTCGCAAATACAGCTATCGCGATGGTCCGTGTCGCGCTTCTCGCATGGGTGGTGATCTGCGAGCTAGTCTAACCGAAGCAGGGGGAGGGGTGAGCGAGCCTTGTGACTTCACCACGTCACAGTACATACAAATTTGCGATTAAGTAGCTATGTGTTCAAATTCAATTCCGAATAATGCACTAAAATGCATCCCAGATAACAAACGGCAAGATGGTATCGACACCATGCCGGCACTATATTGCCACTTCCGAGGAGTGTCAACTGATTCGTAGTCATCTGTGACCGGATTCGTTGACTAAAATGCCAGAACGTGTTACCAGCACGTTCTAGACAAGCGAATCGCGCAGCACCAGCACCATGGTGACACGCGTATCATCGCTTCATTCATGAATCTCCTCAGCAATGACGCAGGATCACATTTGGCAATGGGGAACCTATGCTTTCATACAAATTAGAACCGTTAGATGTCAGTAGATGTTCAGCATATGAGTATTGATAGACATTTTGATGGTCGTTTTCCTATATTTATAGTTATTGAGCGAGTCGTATATATTTCTTTCAATCCATCATAGACTAAAAATATTATTTATAAAAAAAATATTACTTATAAAATAAAATTCATGCTGTTGTGTCCCTAACTTCGCCTTGTGTAATTTTTGAAATAACATGCTGTCATCGTATTTAATGTAACCCTCAATTGCATGAATTTGCAACAATAAATTGAAGAAAATATATATAAAATATGTGTGTATATTTTTATGACAAAGTAATTATCGACTTTATGGAAAAAATCGCCCTATCGAGCTAGTTTATAGAAAATAAAAAAATCGAGTTCTTATATCTTTGTTTTATGCCGGTGTATCTATTTTGGAATCAAAATAAATAAATTGCACAGTTTAGTCATTTTTCATATTTGCTTATAATTTTTATGGAAACAGATTCCCCATTAGTAAATGTCAGCCTACGCCACAACCACGCGTGTAGCTATGGTGAGCTGATAGTGTCATTGTCACGGCCGTGTAGCCCGTGTGCTATATCTCGGTGCTTTAATAGTGCCGTGATACGAATGCCGCCCCAGTACTAACAGTATGCCATTTCGAAAGCTGAGTAGGAGCACTTTGTTAGCACAGTTCTGTCACGGAATTCCTTCCATCCGTTGTCATTGGCGTGCCAATCGCTGGCTGTTTGGGATATTGTAGTGCATGAGGCAGACTTGTTCCTTATCATCGTCAAGGAGATGGATTTTCACTCCCCCCTTTTTGAATTTTTTAAATTATTGTTTGGAATTTTTGCCGTTTCTGTATCTCTATGACCGCATTGTGGATTCAACTTATGTACGATCTTTTTGGTCTTCATCTTTTGTTACATGTAACATTATATATGTGATGCACGTTTGTTATGTAATGCTCCGATTTGTAAGCCTCAGATACTTTTATTCTTTGGTAAAGCAACTTATTCGATTAATATATATTTATTAGGCATAGATATAAACAATTAGAAAAATGTTATTAAAACGCTATTAAATATGTTGTTGCAATTATATATTTAAGGTCTGAAGATGTAGATGCAATTAATGTCCGATATTTTACGTGATCCAATCGACGTATCAAGTGAGGCTATGAAATATAAAAATCTTTTACTATTCTTGGACCCCTTTACATGTTAAATGAATGATTAGTTCTGCAAGACAAGAAGCCTGAATTAGTGAGATATCTAGGAACATAAGTAATTTGTAAGTAACACATCTTTTCTCTTTGAGATATTTGCCTTTGCATAGAATATAACGTATAGATATAATGGCCTGTTTTGTGCCCATTTCGGTCCAATTCTATTATAGCCTTTGAGCAGAAGTAATATTGATTATACTTGATTTTTGCAATAGTTCTTTGATTAACAGATTTTATTAACCTAGAATCATCATTTGACGGATGTATCAATCTACCTTGTAGCTCCATCAGTTTCTTTTTCTGCTCGTTACTTTCCATTTTCAGTTCCGTATACTTATCCTTTATCACTATCATATATGTTGCGTAAAATTACAATAACTTTTTGTCCTCAAATTTTGCGGATATTTCAATTAAATTTCCTTTGATTAAATAAACGGAAATTAAAAAACAGTGGCACGTACCATTTCTTGGAAACGTTGTATCGTAATTTGCATCTGACTGTTTTGAAAGGCACGCACTTTACTTAACGTTTGCAATGATTCGGTTAGCGAAGTAAAGAAATATTCTACTTTCGAAATTGTTGGCTCTTGTAATTCTAAGGCAAATATATTCATCTGTCGACATCGTGAACATTGTTTTTTGGCAAAATTCCAGAAAAACAAATATACTATGAGTAAAATAATAAACATCATAATATTAAATTTAACTCTGTTCATCGTTGCCTTGTTGGTTTTTGCTAATATAAAATTGCATAGTACAAAGGGGCCATCCGTTGATGAAAATAGTTTTTTTGTAAATGGAGTTATGTTGGACATGTGAAGGTTACCTTCATTTTTTAAAATGAATTGGTATGTCCATTCTTCCGTAATACGATAGAGCATTTTAAAGCAAGTTTAACGATCTGTAACATGAAGGCATTGAAGGTTACAAAAAGTAAAGAAAGGCGATAATACTCACGGTTTTGATAGTTAATGAAATATACGTATTGTAAACAGTGGTGGAAGGCGTAATACTTACCGTTTACTTCACTGTGAATAAACACTTTTCGAAGGGCATTTCAATAGTTTGC
Source organism: Xylocopa sonorina (assembly GCF_050948175.1). Lineage (NCBI taxonomy): Eukaryota > Metazoa > Arthropoda > Insecta > Hymenoptera > Apidae > Xylocopa > Xylocopa sonorina. The sequence goes on along the minus strand of NW_027490115.1, from coordinate 887,997 downwards.
AGCATAAGTTAAACATGATAAGATTAGTATTGAAATATCGGTTCGAATACGTTTGGTTAGGCTGTTCTTTGTGTCGTTCATTTTATAAGTACTGAGCTGCGGATTCCTGAGGACAGCTCACAAAATTTTTGAACTATGGAAGATTATCATTGTGAATTTGAATCAAAAGGTAATTAAATTCCATTAGATTGTAAACAGATCTCAATATTTCATTTTAGATAGTAAGATTAAATACTCTTTACAAAACTACACGAATGGATACATACCTTTCTGTCATTACGATAAAAAATATTTCTCAGAAAATTCTAAATATTAAATTAAAGAATCAAGTAAAACATTTTTAATAATTACGAATATGAAAAATACTTGAACATTCCAATAGAAAGATGTCTAAACAGGAGTTAGAAAAGTCAAACATTCAATTTCAATTCCAGAATTCATCTATAAGAGGTAAAATGTTTCGAAAGCTTTAATTACAGTCTTTAATGCAAGCAGTTGGGCAGTATTTCAATTTTTAAGAAAATTGATGAAAGTCAACCATTTTGAAGTGGTCAGAATCTTTGTCGTTTGAGCAATAAGTGAATAACAAATAACTGCATAAATTCCAGGCTTAAAAACTTATGGATTAAATCCTATGCAGACTCGTTTATGAGCGAGTTACAAAATAATAATCCACACTAAGTAATCATTTTAAAACTTAAACGATTACATCTCGCGAACTTTCAAAGATATCAGAAGCGTGAAAAGTATGTGGTTTATCAAAAACTCTTCTAAAAGAACGGACGAAGCCAATAGAAATCTTTGTTGAAGTAAGCAAGTTCTAAAGTGCTAAGCAACGCGATGGCCATTATCTGCCTATGTTTCATAGCAAGTAAGTTCTGAATTTCTATGAAATCCGATAGAATTCCTCACTACTAACGTTTCAAAGTAAGTTCTCAAATTCTCAATTCTACGTTTAAAACTATGTGTGTTCTATATATCTATGTAAAGTGATGGTTCCTATTAGTTATGACGGAAACCTATATATAGTAAGTCAGGGAAGCTCGAAGGGGTTAATTATCTAAATGCTTTAAGGTGTAAAACGTATTTTAATCTAAAGCGATCTATCGTTCCAAGGTATCCGCTCACGTACAACTTTTCTTGGGCGCCAGCTGCTCAGAAAGTAGCAAAGGGATAGACTATACGACCTCGGGAAACCTGGGGCGGAACAATCCTTGAAACTTCGAAATGCTCCTCTTCTCGACTACGCCTAGCCAAGTACACACTCTCAGGTCGCGAGATACTGAAGTCACGGCATGTTTATTTATGGTCTCGACGTGGGTTTAACTAACAAGGGCTACGGGAAACTACGCAACACGCCGCAAATTACCGGGTATCATAACTCGCTTCACGATATAAGATACAATATACAATATGCGACACAAGAAATGGGACGCTTTAGGGAATAAGCTCTCACGGTTTCTTCTTCAGGTTCCTTGAATTCGCTGGTGGTCCTCGGGTCTCCTGCATCCTCCTCGGGGCTCCTTGGTGAAGTGGGCTGTAGGCTTCGGTACTGTTCGAGTCCATCGATCAGTGGATTTCGGCGATTTCCTCTTCTCGCCCCCTTGGGTGTCCCTGAGGGGATCCTCCTGATCATTTAAATTGCGTAGCGCCTCGCGCGCCGTGCTCCCATGGCCCACCTGCAGGGCCGCTGGACTTTTGACTTCTCTTTAGGGGGTTAAGGATGGTTGAGGACCTTCTCACATCCCAGAGCAATATAAAGCACAAAAGCAGATAAGCATAATGCGATGCATAGAGCTTTATAACCTTCTAACTTACTTTGAACTGTTTATATGAAATGCAATATTGAGGTGCAGGAAGCATGACAGATTAAATGCTTCGGCACCTGGACATCTAGAAACGCTATCCCCGGGCAAGAAAGTATAGGGTTCACACTCACTTCATATGCAGAAGCAGATGAACATAACGCGATGCTATGAATATTACATCTTATCATGAAATATAGGAGTAAGATGCGCAGCCGCGTTTTACGAAGCATTAGAACTCTATTGCTTCTAAGCCTTCAGATATAGAAACGAAATTCCGTAGCAAGGAAGTGATGCATTTACATTCATTTGAAGTGTAGAGGAGATATACATAACGCGTTGCATTGAAATTACATCTTATCATGTGACTTAGAACTGATATGCGATATCGCGTTTTATAAAGAGTTAGAAATCTATTGCTTCGATGCGTAGACATCTAGAAACGCAATTTCCTATCCAAGAAGTGTGGCATTTGCATTCTTTTGAAGTGTAGACGAGGTATACATAACACTTCGCAATGAATATTATATCATATCATGAAACACAGAAATGAGATGCTAGTGCTTCGATACGTAGATATCTGGCAATGCATTTCCTAGCAAGCATGTGTGGCATTTACAATCTTTTGAAGTGTAGACGAGGTATACATAACACTTCGCAATGAATACTATATCTTAACATGAAACATAGAAATAAGATCCGATATCGCGTTTTAAGAAGCAATAGAAATACATTGCTTCGATACGTAGACATCTGGAAACGCATTTCCTAGCAAGGATGCGTGGCATTTTCATTCCTTTGAAGTGTAGACGATGTATGCAACACGTCCCGATGAATATTATATCTTACCATGAAACATAGAAATGAGATGCGGTATCGAGTTTTAAGAAGCATTAGATCTACATTTCTTCGATATGTAGACATCTGGAAACGCATTTCCTAGCAAGGAAGTGTGGCATTTACAATATTTTGAAGTGCAAACGAGGTATACAAGGAAGTGCGGCAATTACATTATTTTGAAGTGTAGACGAGGTGTACATAACACTTCGCAATTAATATTATATCGTATCGTAAAACATAGAACTGAGATGTTATATCTCGTTTATAGAAGCATTAGAAATCTATTGCTTCGATACGTAGATATCTGGAAACGCATTTCCTAGAAAGGAGGTGTGGCACTTACATTCTTTTGAAGTGTCGACGATGTGTACATAACACTTCGGAATGAATATTGTATGTTATCATGAAACATACAACTGACGCGATATCGCGTTTTAAGAAGCATCAGAACTCTATTGCTTCGATACGTAGAAATCTGGAAACGCATTTCCTAGCAAGGAAGTGTGGCATTTACATTCATTTGAAGTGTATTCGATGTATACCTAACACTTCGCAATGAATATTATATCTTATCGTGAAACACAAAACTGAAATGCGTTATCGCGTTTTAAGAAGCAATACAACTCTATTGCTTCGACATGTAGGCATCTGGAAACGATATTTCCTAGCTAGGATGTGTGGCATTTACATTCTTTGGAAATGTAGACGAGGTATACATAACACTTCGCAAAGAATAATTATATCTTATCATGAAACATAGAACTGCGATGCGATATCGCTTTTTAAGAAGCATTAGAACTCTGTTGCTTCGACACGTAGACACCTGGAACCGCATTTCCTAGTATGGATGTGTGGTATTTACATTCCTTTGAAGTGTAGACGAGGTATACATAACACTTCGCTATGAATATTGTATGTTATCATGAAACATACAAATGAGATGCGATATCGCGCTTGAAGAAGCATTGGAACTCCATTGCTTCGATACGTAGACATCTGGAAACGCATTTCCTAGCAAGGAAGTGTGGCATTTACATTCTTTTGATGTGTAGACGAGCTATACAGAGCACTTCGTAATGAATACTATATCATATCATGGAACATAGAAACGAGATTCTATATCGCGTTTTAAGAAATATTGGAACACTATTGGTTCTATACGTAGATATCTGGAAACGCATTTCCTAGAAAGGAGGTGTGGCATTTACATTCTTTTGAAGTGTAGACGAGGTGTACATAAGACTTCGCAATGAATATTATATCTTATCACGAAACATAGAAATGAGTTGCGATATCGCGTTATAAGAAGCATTAGAACTCTATTGCTTCGATACGTAGACAACTGCAAACGCTATTTCCTATCAAGGAAATGTCGCATTTACTTTCTTCTGAAGTGAAGACGCGGTATACATGACACTTCGCAATGAACATTATATCTTATCATGAAACATAGAAGTGAGATGCGATATCACCGATTTAAGTAGCATTAGAACTCCATTGCTGCGATACGTAGACATCTGGAAACGCTATTTCCTAGCAAGGATGTGTCGCATTTACATTCTTTTGAAGTGAGTATGAGGTATACATGAGTCCTCGCAATGAATATTATATGTTAGCATGGAACATAGGAATGAGATGCGACATGTCGTTTTAAGAAGCATTAGAGATGTATTGTTTCAGTACGTAGACATCTGGACACGCTATTTTCTAGGAAGGAAATGTCGCATTTACTTTCTTCTGAAGTGTAGACGAGGTATACATGACACTGAGCAATGAACATTATATCTTATCTTGAAACATAGATTTGTAATGCGATATCGCGTTACAAGGAAAATCAGAACTCTATTGCTTCGATACGTAGACATCTGTAAACGCTATTTCCTAGCAAGGAAGTGCCGCATTTACATTCTCTTGAAGTGAATACGAGGTATACATGACACTACGCAATGAATATTATATCTTATCACGAAACATTGAAATGAGATGCGATATCGCGATATAGGAAGCATTAGAACTCTATTGCTACGATTCCAAGACATCTGCAAACGCTCTTTCCTAGCAACGAAGTGTCGCATTTACATTCTTTTGAACGGAATACGAGGTATACATGACACTTCGCAATGAATATTATATCTTATCACGAAACATAGAAATGAGATGCGATATCGCGATTTAAGAAGCATTAGAACTCTATTGCTACGATTCCAAGACATCTGCAAACGCTATTTCCTAGCAAGGAAGTGTCGCATTCACATCCTTTTGAACGGAATACGAGGTATACATGACACTTCGCAATGAATATTATATCTTATCACGAAACATAGAAATGGAATGCGATATCGCGTTTAAAGAAGCATTAGAAGTCTATTGCTTCGATACGTAGACATCTGCAAACGCTACTTCCTAGCAAGGAATAGTCGCATTTTCATTCTCTTGAGGTGAATACGAGGTATACATGACATTTCGCAATGAATATTATATCTTATCATGAAACATAGAAACGAGATGCAATATCGCGTTTTAAGAAGCATTAGAACTCCATTGCTTCGATACGTAGAGATCTCTGCAAACGCTATTTCCTAGCAAGTAAGTGTCGCATTTACATTGATTTGAAGTGACTACGATGAATACATGACATTTCGTAATGAATATTATATCTTATCATGAAACATAGAAATGAAATGCGATATCGCGTTTAAAGAAGCGTTAGATCTCTACTGCTACGATACGTGGACATCTGCAAACGCTATTTCCTATCATGGACGTGTCGCATTTACATTCACTTGAAGTTGTATGCGAGGTATATGTGACACTTCGCAGTGAATATTACATCTTATCACGAAACATAGAAATGAGATGCGATATCGCGATCCAAGAAGCATTAGAATTCTATTGCTACAATACGTAGGCATCTGCAAACGCCATTTCCTAGCAAGCAATAGTCGCATTTACATTCTTTTGAAGTGAGTACGAGGTATACATGACACTTCGCAATGAATATTATATCTTATCATGAAGCATAGAAATGAGATGCGATATCGCGTTTTAAGAAGCATTTGAACTCTACTGCTTCGATAAGCGGACATCTGCAAACGCTATTTCCTAGCATGGATGTGTCGCATTTACTTTCTTTAGATGTGAATACGAGGTATACATAACACTTCGCAATGAATATTATATCTTAGCATGAAACATAGAAATGAGAAGCGATATCGCGTATTAAGAAGCATTACAACACCATTGCTTCGATATGTAGACATCTAGTAGCGCCATTTCCTATCAGAGAAGTGTGGCATTTACATCCTTTTGAAGTGTAGACGAGGTATACATATAAATTCGCAATGAATATTATATCTTCGCATGGAACATAGAAATGAGATGCGACATCGCGTTTTAAGAAGCATTAAAACTCTATTGCTTCGATACGTAGATGTCTGGAGACGCTATTTCCTATCAAGGAAGTGTCGCATTTACATTCTTTTGAAGTGAATACGGGGTATACACGACACTTCGCAATGGATATTATATCTTATCATGAAGCATAGAACTGAGATGCGATATCGCGTTTATGCGGTGTTAGAGCACTATTACTACGATACGTAGACATCTGGAAACGCTTTTTCCTAGGATGAAAACGTCGCATTTACAATCTTTTGAAGTGAATACGAGGTATGCATGACACTTCGCAATGAATATTATATCTTATCACGAAACATAGAAATGAGATGTGATATCGCGATTTAAGAGCATTAGGACTCTATTGCCACGATACGTAGACATCTGAAAACGCTATTTCCTAGCAAAGTAGTGTCGCATTTACATCCTTTTGAAGTGAATACGAGGTATACATGACACTTCGCAATGAGTATTATATCTTATCATGAAGCATAGAAATAAGGTGTGATATCTCGTTTTAAGGAGCACTAGATCTCTATTGTTTCTATACGTAGACATCTGCAAACGCTATTTCCTAGCAAGGAAGTGTCGCAATTACATTCATTTGATGCGAATTCGAGGTATACATAACACTGCACAATTAATATTACATCTTATCATGAAACATAGAAGTGAGATGCAATATCGCGATTTAAGGAGCACTAGACCCCTCTTGCTTCGATACGTAGACATCTGCAAACCCTACTTCCTAGCAAGGAAGTGTCGCATTTACATACATTTGAAGAGTATGCGAGGTATACATAACACTTCGCAATGAATATTGTATCTTATCGTGAAACATAGAATTGAGATGCGATATCGCGATTTAAGAAGCACCAGAACCCTTTTGCTAGGATACGTAGACATCTGCAAGCGCTATTTTCTAGCAAGGAAATGTCGCATTTACATTCTTTTGAACTGAAGGCGAGGTATACATGGCACTGCGCAATGAATATTATATCTTATCACGTAACATAAAAATGACATGCGAAATCGCGATTTAAAAAGCATTAGAACTCCCTTGCTTCGATATGTAGACATCTGCAAACGCTACGCCCTATCAAGGAAGTGTCGCATTTACATTCTTTTGAAGTGAATACGAGGTATACATGACACTTCGCAATGAATATTATATCTTCTAATGAAACAGAGAAATGTGATGCGATATCTCGATTTAAGAAGCATTAGAACTCTATTGCTTCGATGCAAAGGCATCTGTCAACGCTATTTCCTAGCAAGCAAGTGCCACATTTACATTCTTTTGAAGCGAGAACGAGGTATACATGACACTTCCCAATGAATATTATATCTTATAACGAAACATTGAAATGAGATGCGATATCTCATTTTAATAAGCATTAGAACTCTTTTCATTCGATACGTAGATATCTGCGAACGCTATTTCCTAGCAAGGAAGTGTCGCACTAACTTTCTTTTGAAGTGCATACTGGGTATATATAACACTCCACAGCCAATATTATATCATATCATGAAACATAGAAATGGGATGCGATATCGCGTTTTAAGGAGCGTTAGAACTATATTGCCTCCATACGTAGAGATTTGCAAACGCTATTTCCTAGCAAGGAAGTGTCGCATTTACATTCACTTGAAGTGAATGCGAGGTATAAATGACAATTCGCAATGAATATTATATCCTATCATGAAACATAGAAATGAGATGCGATATCGCGTTTTAAGAAGCATTTGAACTCTACTGCTTCGATAAGCGGACATCCGCAAACGCTATTTCCTAGCAAGTTGGTGTCGCATTTACATTCATTTGAGGCGTATGCGAGGTATAAGTGACACTTCGCTTTCAATATCATATCTTATCGTGAAACCTAGAAATAAGATGTGACATCGCGTTTTAAGAAGCATTTGAAATCTATTGCCTCGATACGTAGACATCTGCAATCGATATTTCCCAGCAAGGAAGAGTCGCATTTAGATTCATTTGAAGTGTAGACGAGGAATACATAACACATCGCAACGAATATTATATCTTATCACGAAACATAGAAATGAGATGCGGTATCCCGTTTTAAGAAGCATTAGAACGCTATTGCTCCGATACGTAGACATCTGCAAACGCTATTTCCTAGCATGGATGTGTCGCATTTACTTTCTTTTGAAGTGAATACGAGGTAAACGAGACATATCGCAATGATTATTATAACTTATAACGAAACATTGGAGTGAGATGCGGTATCGCGGTTTAAGCAGCATAAGAACTCTATTGCTACGATACGTAGACATCTGCAAACGCTATTTCATAGGAAGCAATAGTCGCATTTACTTTCTTTTGAAGTCAATACGAGGTATACGTGACATATCGCAATGAATATTATAACTTGTCACGAAACATTGGAATGAGATGCGATATCGCGGATTAAGCAGTACAAGAACTCTATTGCTACGATACGTAGACATCTGCAAAAGCTATTTCCTTGGATGGAAGTGTCGCATTTACATTCTTTTGAAGTGAATACGATGTATACATGACAGTTCTCAATGAATATTATATCTTACCACGAAACATGTAAATGAGATGCGATAGCTCGAATTAAGTAGTATTAGAACTCTATTGCTACGGTACGTAGACATCTGCAAACGCTATTTCCTAGCAAGCAATAGTCGCATTTACATTCTTTTGAAGTGAATATGAGGTATTCTTAACACTTCGCAATGAATATTGTATCTTATCATGAAACATAGAAATAAAATGCGACATCTCGTTTTAAGATGCATTAGGACTCCATTCCTACGATACATAGACATCTGCAAACGCTATTTCCTAGGATAGAAACGCCGCATTTACATTCTTTTGAAGTGAATCCAAGGTAGACATGACACTTCACAATGAATATTATATCTTATCGCGAACCATATAAATGAGATGCGATATCGCGATTCAAGTAGCATTACAACTCTATTACTACGATACGTAGGCATCTGCAATCGCTATTTCCTAGGAAGGAAGATTCGCATTTACATTCATTTGAAGTGAATACGAGGTATACATGGCACTTCGCAATGAATATTATATCTTATGAAGAAGCATAGAAGTGAGATGTGATATCGCGTTTTAAGAAACATTAGAACTCTATTGCCTCGACACGTAGACATCTGCAGACTCTATTTCCAATCATGGAAGTGTCGCATTTATATTCTTTTGAAGTGAATACGAGGTGTACACGACTCTTCGCAATGAATATTACATCTTATCACGAAACATAGAAATGAGATGCGATATCGCGATTTAAGTGGCATTAGAACTCTATTGCTACGATACGTAGACATCTGCAAACGATAGTCCCAAGGATGGAAACGTCGCATTTACATTCTTTTGAAGTGAATACGAGGTATACATGACACTTCGCAATGAATATTATACCTTATCACGAAATATAGAAAAGAGATGCGATATCGCGATTTAAGTAGCATTAGAAATCTATTGCTACGATACGTAGGCATCTGAATACGCTATTTCCTAGCAAGGAGGTGTCGCATTTACATTCGTTTGGAGTGAATACGAGGTATACATGACACTTCGCAATGAATATTATATCTTATCATGAAGCATAGAAAAGTGATGCGATATCGCGTTTCGAGAAGCACTATAACTATACTGCTACATTACGTAGGTATCTGCAAACGCTATTTCCTAGCAAGGAATAGTCGCATTTACATTCTTTTGAAGTGAATACGAGGTAAACATGACACTTCGCAATGAATATTATATCTTATCACGAAACATATAAATGATATGCGATATCGCGATTTAAGTAGCATTAGAACACTATTGCTACGATACGTAGACATCTGCAAACGCTATTCCCTAGCAAGGAATAGTCGCATTTACATTCTTTTGTAGTGAATACGAGGTATACATGACACCTCGCAATGAATATTATATCTTATCATGAAACATAGAAGTGAGGTGCGATATCGCGTTTTAAGAAGCATTAGAACTCTATGGCCTCGATGCGGAGACATCTGCAAACGCTATTTCCTAGCATGGAAGTGTCGCTTTTACATTCTTTTGAAGTGAATACGAGGTATACATGACACTTCGCAATGAATAGTATATCTTATCACGAAACGTAGATGTAAGATGCGATTTCGCGTTTTAAGAAGCATTAGAACTCTATTGTCTCGACACGTAGACATCTGCAGACTCTATTTCCTAGCATGGAAGTGTCGCATTTACATTCTTCTGAAGTAAATACGAGGTACACATGACACTTCGCAATGAATGTTACATCTTATCTGGAAACATAGAAATGACATGCGATATCGCGATTTAAGTAGCATTAGAATTCTATTGCTACGATATGAAGGCATCTGCAAACGCTATTTCCTAGCATGGAAGTGTGGCACTTACATTCTTTTGAAGTGAATACGAGGTATACATGGCACTTCGCAATGAATATTATATCTTATGATGAAGCATAGATGTGAGATGCGATATCGCGTTTTAAGAAGCATTATATCTCTATTGCCTCGACACGTAGACAGCTGCAGACTCTATTTCCAAGCATGGAAGTGTCGCATTTATATTCTTTTGAAGTGAATACGAGGTGTACATGACACTTCGCAAAGAATATTACATCTTATCACGAAACATAGAAATGAGATGCGATATCGCTATTTAAGTAGCATTAGAACTCTATTGCTACGATACGTAGTCATCTGAATACGCTATTTCCTAGCAAGGAAGTGTCGCATTTACATTCGTTTGGAGTCAATACGAGGTACACATGACATTTCGCAATGAATATTATATCTTATCACGAAACACAGAAATGAAATGCGACATCTCGTTTCAAGAAGCATTAGGACCCTTTTGCTACGATAAGTAGACACCTGCAAACGATATTCCCAAGGATGGAAACGTCGCATTTACATTCTTTTGAAGTGAATACGAGGTATACATGACACTTCGCAATGAATATTATATCTTATCATGAAACATAGAAGTGAGATGCGATATCGCGTTTTAAGAAGCATTAGAACCCTATTCCTACGATACGTAGACATCTGCAAGCGCTATTTCCTAGGAAGCAATAGTCGCATTTACATTATTTTGAAGTGAATACGAGGTATACATGACCCTTCGCAATGAATATTATATCTTATCACGAAACATTGAAATGCAATGCGACATCTCGTTTTAAGAAGCATTAGAATCCTATTGCTACGATACGTAGTCATCTGAATACGCTATTTCCTAGCAAGGAAGTGTCGCATTTACATTCGTTTGCAGTGAATACGAGGTATACATGACATTTCGCAATGAATATTATATCTTATCACGAAACACAGAAATGATATGCGACATCTCGTTTCAAGAAGCATTAGGACCCTTTTGCTACGATAAGTAGACATCTGCAAACGATACTCCCAAGGATGGAAACGTCGCATTTACATTCTTTTGAAGTGAATACGAGGTATACATGACACTTCGCAATGAATATTATATCTTATCATGAAACATAGAAGTGAGATGCGATATCGCGTTTTAAGAAGCATTAGAACTCTATTCCTACGATACGTAGACATCTGCAAACGCTATTTCCTAGGAAGCAATAGTCGCATTTACATTCTTTTGAAGTGAATACGAGGTATACATGACACTTCGCAATGAATATTACATCTTATCTCGAAACATAGAAATAAGATGCGATATCGCGATTTAAGTAGCATTAGAACTCTATTGCTACGATACGTAGACATCTGAATACGCTATTTCCTAGCAAGGAAGTGTCGCATTTACATTCGTTTGGAGTGAATACGAGGTATACATGACACTTCGCAATGAATATTATATCTTATCACGAAACATATAAATGAGATGCGATATCGCGATTTAAGTAGCATTAGGACCCTTTTGCTACGATAAGTAGACATCTGCAAATGATATTCCCAAGGATGGAAACGTCGCATTTACATTCTTTTGACGTGAATACGAGGTATACATGACACTTCGCAATGAATATTATATCTTATCATGAAGCATAGAAATGACATGCGATATCGCGTTTTGAGAAGCACTACAACTCTATTGCTACGATACGTAGGCATCTGCAAACGCTATTTCCTAGCAAGGAATAGTCGCATTTACATTCTTTCGAAGTGAATACGAGGTATACATGACACCTCGCAATGAATATTATATCTTATCATGAAACATAGAAGTGAGGTGCGATGTCGCGTTTTAAGAAGCATTAGAACTCTATGGCCTCGATGCGGAGACATCTGCAAACGCTATTTCCTAGCATGGAAGTGTCGCATTTACATTCTTTCGAAGTGAATACGAGGTATACATGACACTTCGCAATGAATGTTACATCTTATCACGAAACGTAGAAATGAGATGCGATATCGCGATTTAAGTAGCATTAGAACTCTATTGCTACGATACGTAGACATCTGAATACGCTATTTCCTAGCAAGGAAGTGTCGCATTATATTCGTTTGGAGTGAATACGAGGTATACATGGCATTTCGCAATGAATATTATATCTTATCACGAAACATAGTAATGAAACGCGACATCTCGTTTTAAGAAGCATTAGGACCCTTTTGCTACGATAAGTAGACATCTGCAAACGATATTCCCAAGGATGGAAACGTCGCATTTACATTCTTTTGAAGTGAATACGAGGTATACATGACACTTCGCAATGAATATTATACCTTATCACGAAAAATAGGAATGAGATGCGATATCGCGATTTAAGAAGCATTAGAACTCTGTTGCTTCGATACGGAGATATCTGCAGTCGCTATTTCCTAGTAAGGAAGTGACGCATTTACATTTATTTGAAGTGAATACGTGGTATACGTGACACTTCGCAATGAATATTATATCTTATCATGAAACATTGATGTGAGATGCGATATCGTGTTCTCAGAAGCATCAGAACTCCATTGCTACGAAACGTAGACATCTGCAAAAGCTACTTCCTAGCATGGAAGTGTCGCATTTACATTCTTTTGAAGTGAATACGAGGTATACAGGTCACTTCGCAATGAATGTTATATCTTATCATGAAACAGAGAAATGAGATGCGACAACTCGTTTTAAGAAGCATTATAACTCTATTGTTTCGATACGTAGACGTCTGGAAACGATAATTCCTAGCAAAGAAGTGTGGTATTTACATTCCTTTGAAGTGAATGGGAGGTATACATGACACTTCGCAATGAATAATATACCTTATCATGAAACATAGGAGTGAGATGCGGTATCGCGGTTTAAGAAACATTAGAACTCTATTGCTACGATACGTAGACATCTGCAAACCCTATTTCCTATGAAGGAAGTACCGCATTTACATTCTTTTGAAGTGAATCCGAGGAAAACATGACACTTCGCAATGAATATTATATCTTGTCATGAAACATAGAAATGAGATGCGATATCCCGTTTTAAGAAGCGTAAGATATATATTGCTACGGTACGTAGATATCTGGAAACGCTCTTTCCTAGCAAGGAAGTGTCGCTGTTACATCCTTTTGAAGTGAATACGAGGTATATATAACACTGCACAATGAACATTATATCTTATCATGAATCATGGAAATGGTACGCGATATCGTGTTTTAAGAAGCATTAGAACTCTATTGCTACGATACGTAGACATCTGCAGACGCTATTTCCAAGCAAGGAAGTGTCGCATTTACATTCAGTTTAAGTAAATACGAGGAATACATGACGCTTCGCAATGAATATTATATCTTATCATCAAACATAGGAATGAGATGCAATATCGCGATTTAAGAAGCATTAGAAGTCCACTGCTACGGTACGTAGACATCTGCCAAACGCTATTTCCTAGCAAGGAAGCTTCGCATTTACCTTCATTTGAAGCGCAGACGAGGAATGCAAAGCACATCGCAATGAATATTATATCTTATCATGAAACATAGAATTGAGATGCGATATCGCGTTTTAAGAAGCGTTAGAACTCTATTGCTTCGATACGTAAACATCTGCAATCGCTATTACCTAGCAAGGAAGTGTCGCAATTACATTCATTGGAAGTGTAGACGAGGAGTACATAGCACTTCGCAACGAAAATTATATCTTATCATGAAACATAGAAAAGGGATGCAATATCTCGTTTTAAGAAGCATTAGAACGCTACTGCTTCGATACGTACATCTGCAAACGCTATTTCCTAGCAAGGAATTGTCGCATTTACATTCATTTGAATTGAATACGAGGGATACATAACACTCCACAATGAATATTATATCTTATCATGAAACACAGAAATGAGATGCGATATCGAGTTTTAAGAAGCATTGGAACTCTATTGCTACGATACGTAGACACCTGCAGACGCTATTTCCTAGCAAGGAAGTGTCGCATTTACATATTTTTGAAGTGAAAACTAGGTATATATAGCACTCCACAATGAATATTATATCTTACCATGAAACACAGAAATGAGATGCGATAGCGCGTTTTGAGAAGCATTAGAACTCTAATGCTACGATACGTAGACATCTGCCAAACGCTATTTCCTGGAAAGGAAGTGTCGCATTTACATTCATTTGAAGTGTAGACGAGGAATACGTAACACCTCGCAATGAATAGTATATCTTATCATGAGACATAGAGATGAGGTGCGATATCGCGTTTTAAGGAGAATTAGAACTCTATAGCTTCGATACAGAGATATCTGGGAACGTAATTTCCTAGAAAGGTAGTGTCGCATTTTGTGACGTCAGGCGTACCGCCTGCCACCCATCAACCTCTTCGCACCCCCCAGCATCAACCCCTGGACGCATGCAACCAGCCAAACCTGCCTGCAGAACCAGCAACTGGAACAGAGCGGTGTCTCACTCACACCGAGTTCCGCTGCCTCACTCGCACCGCCGAGTATACCTGACTCGCTCGTACCGGGCACCAGTGTCTCACTCGCTCCACCGAGTATACCTGTCTCGCCCGCACCAAGGACGGGCAGCCCTATCTCCCTCGCACCGAGGATTCCGTCCTGCAGGAAGACGTAGCCGCAGCCCATCACCTGAATGGGGTCCTTTCCAATTCCGGGAACAGGATCTGCTAGAACCTATATATTACTTCTAAGCTAGGACATACATACCATATCATGACGCATATATAAGAATTCCTAGATCTAAGTTACAATAAGTAAGATGCGTCCGGCCAGCGGCATACGCCGCTAGCCCCACCACGAGCCGCGGGTCACCACTCGCTGGACCGCGATCTCCCTACCACGAGCGACCGCGACCGTAGCGCCCCGCGAACCGAGGAGGTCAGAGACGCGTCTCCAGAGCACACACTCTGACTCGAGATCTCCTACCGAGGGGACGAAACCTCTAGTTCTAGATCGTTAGCCACCTCAATGTGGGGTTCAGGCATCGTATTTCTGTTTCCGAAAGATAGGCTCGTGTCGTAAAGCCTCCGGAGCAACGGAAAATAGTTTCACCGGACGTGATACCTCGTATTCACCTCATAAGAATGTAAATGCGACACTTCCTTGCTGGGAAGTAAGGTTTGCAGATATCTACGTATCGAAGAAATAGAGCTCTAATGCTTCTTGAAACGCCATATCGCATTTCATTTCTATGTCTCATGATAAGATATAATATTCATTGCGAAGTGTTGTGTATTCGTCGTCTACACTTCAAATGAATGTAAATGCGACACTTCCTTTCTAGGAAAAAGCGGTTCCAGATGTCTACGTATCGAAGCAATAGAGTTCTAATGCTTCCTAAAACGCCATATCGCATCTCATTTCTATGTTCCGTGATAACATATAATATTCACTGTGGAGTGTTATGTCTACTTCGTATTCACTTCAAATGAATGTAAATGCGACACCTCCTTGCTACGAAATAGTGTTTGCAGATGACTACGTATCATAGCAATAGGGTTCCAATGCTTCTTAAAACGCGATATCGCATATCATTTCTATGTTTCATGATAAGATATAAAATTCATTGCGAAGTGTCACGTATAGCTCGTATTCACTTCAAAAGAATGTAAATGCGACACTTCCTTGCTAAGAAATAGCGTTTGCAGGTGTCTACGTATCGAAGCAATAGAGTTGTAATGCTTCTTAAAACGCGATATCGCATCTCATTTCTATGTTTCATGATAAGATCTATTATTCATTGCGAAGTGTCACTTACACCTCGCACACACTTCACATGAATGTAAATGCGATGCATCCTTGCTAGGGAATAGCGTTTGCAGATGTCTACGTATCGAAGCAATGGATTTATAATGCTTCTTAAAACGCGATATCGCATCTCATTTCTATGTCTCATGATAAGATGTAATATTCATCGCGAAGTGTTACGTATTCCTCGTCTACACTTCAAATGAATGTAAATGCAACTCTTCCTTGCTGGGAATGGCGTTTGCAGATGTCTACGTATCGAAGCAATAGAGTTCTAGTGCTTCTCAAAACGCGATATCGCATCTCATTTCTATGTTTCATGATAAGATATAATATTCATTGCGGAATGGCATGTATACCTCGTATTCACTTCAATGGAATGTAAATGC
This sequence comes from Xylocopa sonorina, assembly GCF_050948175.1. NCBI lineage: Eukaryota > Metazoa > Arthropoda > Insecta > Hymenoptera > Apidae > Xylocopa > Xylocopa sonorina. Next base: position 871,368 of record NW_027490115.1, on the reverse strand, counting down.
GACACTTCCTTGCTAGGAAGTAGCGTTTGCAGATATCTACGTATCGAAGCAATAGAGTTCTAATGCTTCTTAGAACGAGATATCGCATCTCATTCCTATGCTTCATGATAAGGTATAATATCCATTGCGAAATGTCATGTATATCTCGTACTCACTTCAAAAGAATGTAAATGCGACACTTCCTTGCTAGGAAATAGCGTTTGCAGATGTCTACGTATCGTAGCAATAGAGTTCTAATACTGCTTAAAACGCAATTTCCCATTTCACTTCTATGTTTCACGATAAGGTATAATATTCATTGCGAAGTGTCACTTATACCTCGCATACAGTTCAAATGAATGTAAATGCGACACTTCATTTCTGTAGGAGATAGCATTTGCAGATGTCTACGTATCGATGCAATAGAGTTCTAATGCTTCTTAAAACGGGATCTCGCAATTCATTTCTATGTTTCATGACAGAATATAATATTCATTGCGAAGTGTCATGTATACCTCGTATTCACATCTAAAGAATGTAAATGCAAATCTTCCTTCCTGGGAAATAGCGATTCCAGATGTCTACGTATCATAGCAATAGAGCTCTAACGCTTCATAAAACGCGATATCGCATGTCATTTCTGTGCTTCACGATAAGATATAATATTCATTGCGAAGTGTTATGTATCCCTCGTATTCGCTTCAAAAGAATGTAAATGCGACACTTCCTTGCTAGGAAGTAGCGTTTGCAGATGTCTACGTATCGAAGCAATAGAGTTCTAATGCTTCTTAAAACGCGAAATCGCATCTCATTTCTATGTTTCATGATAAGATATAATATTCATTGCGAAGTGTCATGTATTCTCGTCTACACGTCAAAAGAATGTAAATGCGACACTTCCTTGCTAGGAAATAGCGTTTGCACATGGCTACTTATCGTAGCATTAGAGTTTTCATGCTTCTTAAAACGGGATATCGCATCTCATATCTATGTTTCATGATAAGATATAATATTCATTGCGAAGTGTCATGTATACCTCGTATTCGCTTCAAAAGAATGTAAATGCGACACTTCCCTACTATTAAATAGCGCTTGCAGGTGTCTACGTATCGGAGCAATAGAGTTCTAGTGCTTCTTAAAACGAGATATCGCATCTCATTTCTATGTTTCATGATAAGATATAATATTCATTGCAAAGTGTTATGTATACCTCGTATACACTTCAAAAGAATGTAAATGCGACACTTCCATGCTAGGAAGTAGCGTTTGCAGATGTCTTCGTATCGAAGGAATAGATTTCGAATGCTTCTTAAATCGCGATATAGCATTTCATTTCTATGTTTCGTGATAAGGTATAATGTTCATTGCGTAGTGTCATGAATACCTCGTATTCACTTCAGAAGAATGTAAATGCGACACTTCCTTACTGTTCAACAGCGTTTGCAGATGTCTACGTATCGTAGCAATAGAGTTCTAATGCTTTTTAAATCTCGATATCGTATCTCATTTCTGTGTTTCATGATAAGATATAATAGTCCTTGTGGAGTGTTATGTATAACTCTTATTCACTTCAAATGAATGTAACTGCGACACTTCCTTGCTAGGTATTAGCGTTTGCCAATGTCTACTTATTAGATCAGTAGAGTTCTAATGCTTCTTAAATCGCGATATCGCATGTCATTCGTATGCTTCATGATAAGATATAGTATTCATTGCGAAGGTTTATGTATTCCCCGTCTACACTTCCAATGAATGTAAATGCGACACTTCCTTTCTAACAAATAGCGTCTCCTGATGTCTACGTATCGAAGCAATAGAGTTCCAATGATTCTGAAAACGCGATATCGCATCTCATTACTATGTTCCATGATATGATATAATATTCATTGAGAAGTGTCACTTATACCTCGCATACACTTCAAATGAATGTAAATACGACTTTTCCTTGCTAGGAAATAGCGTTTGCAGATGTCTACGTATCGAAGCTATAGAGTTCTAATGCTTCTCAAAACGCGATATCGCATCACATTTCTATGTTTCATGATAAGATATAATATTCATTGCGAAGTGTCATGTATACCTCGTATTCATCTCAAAATAATGTAAATGCGTCACTTCCTTGCTTAGAAGTAGCTTTTGCAGATGTATACGTATCGTAGCAGTATGGATCTAGTGCTTCTTAAATCGCGATGTCGCATCTCATTTCTATGTTTCACGATAAGATAAAATATTCATTGCAAAGTGTTATGTATACCTCGCATACACAGCAAATGAATGTAAATGCGGCATTTCGTTGCTAGGAAATAGCGTTTGCAGATGTCTACGTATCCAAGCAATAGAGCACTAGTGTTTCTTAAAACGGGATACCGCATCTCATTTCTATGTTTCATGATAAGATGTAATATTCATTCCGATGTGTTATGTATACCACGCACACACTTCCAACGAATGTAAGTGCGACACTTCCTTGCTAGGAAATCGCGTTTGCAGATGTCTACGTATCGAAGCAATAGAGTTCTAATGCTTCTTAAAACGCGATATCGCATCTCATTTCTATGTCTCATGATAGGATGTAATATTCATTGCGGAGTGTTATGTATATCTCGTCTACACTTCAAAAGCATATAAATGCCAAACTACCTTGCCACGGAATAGTAGTTCTAGATGTCTACGGTAACGTCAGGCGTGACGCCTGCCACCCTCCGGCGTGCTCCAGGTCCAGCAACCGCTCATCCGTCAGCATCTGCAACCGCAGCATACGTGCGAGGACCGCACGGCGTCCCGGCGCCTCAGGACGAGGAGACAGAGCTACAAGGACGTAGAGTACATCAGCCCGTGCCCACATACTTACCCTCCATACGTGTAACCTTAGGTTAAGCACTCTACACGACTGTGTACATACACACAACAACACACACGTCGAATTCTAAGTTCGATTAGAGATAATCTGCGATGCGCTCGCGCGCACACTCGACGCTCGCGGCTCACGCTCAACGTGAGCCGCACCCCACTCCGACCGGCCGCCCCATCACGAGGGCCGAGCGGCCGCCCTGCTCTACCGCCTGCCCCACCACGAGGGCCCAGAGACTCGCGCGCGGCGCGACCCGAGGAGGTGGCGAACGTGCTTCCGATACGAGGCTTCTAATCCGAACGCCGAACCGAGCAGATCGAATCTGCCTCCGCTGTATCCTGCAGCGAGCTACCAGCTCCAATGCAGTCGTTTCTATTCCATCTGCCATAGAGGAGTCTTTATTATAACTTAGTCTCATCTCTATTTCATTTTGTACTCATATTTAGTAACATAGTCTTAGTGTTTGTATTAGGATAGTATTCATAGAATATACACTAATTTTACCCGATTCGATGTCTCTTTATTATACTACAATCTCCTTCGACTCTATTCCTCGAGTACGCTCGCGTATTATTACTATTTCGCACTATTTCATCTTCGACAGTCTTGAATCTGGACGGTTAGAGCGAACCAACGCTTAGCCGCTCTTACTTCACCTCTGCCGTAACAGGGGTGTCTTGAACTAAGGTCGATCCCGGTAAGGTAGAGCGAACCAGCGCTTAGGCGTCCTCCTGTGTGCAAGTACCCACGATGAACTCTGAGCTTTCTATGAAGCGTACTCGACACGCGGGGAGGAAAGAGTTCCTACGTCGTCTCGTCCGCTAATACGTGGGCAGTGCCTCCGTGTATCCGAAGATCTACACTGCGGTTCCTGTTACTGCAAGGGTAACCTTCGCTGCCATACGTCCCGTTCGAGTTAAGAAACGTCCTGTCTCGACACCCGCACCTTCCGGCCAGAGTTCGCCTGCCTGGAAGCTCATTCCGATCGACGCTCCAGCGTTCCAACCGTACGCAGCTACAATTCCGGACACGGATCCACGGCGCATTGGATACCTGCAACGAGAATCAAACATTACTGTCCAGTCGTCGAAATGTAAGTACTAGACGTAATACTTGGTTAAATCGAGACCGACCGCCAACAAGCACGGGACCCGCGCAATTCGCGTAGTAACTTCGGTAAAGCTACTGATCGTGTCATCGCATCGAACGCAAACGCACCTCGGGACATGACACTTGCTACGGAATAGCGCTACTAGATGTCTACAGATCGAAGCAACTGTAATCTAATGCTTCATTTAATGCGATATCGCATCTCAATTCTATATCGCATGATAAGATGTAATATCAAAGCAACGAGGTATGTATATCTCGTCAATACTTCACACGAATGTAAATGCCACACTTCCATGCCACGGAGCCGCGTTCCTAGATGTCTACGTATCCGAGCACTAGAATTCTAATCCTCCATAAACCGCGATATCGCATCTCATTTCTATGTCTCACGATAAGATGTAATATTCAACGCAACGCGTTAGGAATGTTTCGTAAACACTTCAAACGAATGTAAATGCCACACTTCCATGCAGCAGAATAGCGTTTCTAGATGTCCACGTATCGAAGCAATAGAGTTCTAACCCTTTATAAAACGCGATATCGCATCTCACTTCTACGTCCCATGATAAGATGCAATATTTAATGCAACGCGTTATGTATATCAAGACTACACTTCGAAAGAATGTGAATCCCACACTTTGTGTCTAGGGAATAGCGTTTCTAGATGTCTACATATCGCAGCAATAGATATATTTACGAAATTACTTAAAACGTCTTATTTCTCAAAAATAGCCTTTTCATCACAAACGTGTAATAAATAAAGTCTTCGAAGGCCCCACGTTTTATTTGTTCCATCGGTCGGAACATGTTCTCCCCGTTGAGAGACCGTGATGATCAATCTAAATCGGTTTGATCTGAATATCGCCTCGACGTCGATGGTTCACACTATCGTCTCGGATGTGGGCAGCTCCGCTAACTGCTTGACGTTGCGATTGTAGACCCCCTGGCTGGTCCGTATGGTGACCGTTCGGATGATCTTGCCTGGACCTGGGTGCACCTCTTCGACTCGACCGCGGTGCCACTGCAAAGGCAGGACGTAGTCATCCCTTAAGACTACGAGGGATCTTTTCTTGATCTCGTGGTAGCCCTTGGTCCATTTTTTTCGCTCGTTCAGATGGTGGATATACTCCTTGTGCCACCTGGTTCAAAATTCCTGCTGGACGTTCTGGATGTGTTGCTAGTGTGACAATCAGTTACGAGGAGTATCGCTGAAATCAGTCTCGGGCAAACTCGTTAACGACGTGCCGATCAGGAAGTGGGTCGGAGTTAGGGACCATTAGGATCGGATGATAATGGAGTAAGCGGGCGGGAGTTTAGGATCGCTTCGATTTCGATCGCGAACGTATTGAACTATTCGAATGTAACCCGTATCTTCCCCGACGACTCGTTTGACGTGGTGTTTAAACGATTTCACAGCTGCCTCCCAAAGGCCGCCGAAATTGGGAGAAGGAGCTGGCATGAAATGCCATGATATTCCCTTGCCCGTGAGGAAGTGTCTTACCTAATCGCCCGTTTGCAGTTTTTGGTACAGTGCGCTTAATTCGTTGTTCACTCCAACGAAATTTTGTCCCGTTGTCGGAATAAATGTTCCGACAGATGCCCCTACGACGGATGAAGCGTTTCAATGCCGCGATGAACGCTTCGGTAGTCATGTCACCGACGATCTCAAGATAGACCGCTCTCGTTGCAAAGCACACAAACCCTGCTACATATATTTTTACTCGCGCACAATTTCGGAAACGTTTTTCCTTGATATAAAAAGGACCGCAATAATCTGTTCCGCAATTATAAAAGGATCGGCATTCGGATTCGCGTGACGCAGGTAGAGTGCCCATTACGTATTTCACGGCCGGTGGTTTTACGCGGAAGCACCAGATGTACTTCTTACCATCAATGGGCCAATACCTCTGCCTTAGTGTCGCCAGCGTGGTATTGATACCCGAATGATGTCCCTCTAAATGCGTATGACGAATGATCAGATCGGTGATGTGATGCGATCTTGGAAGCAGGATCGGATGTTTCTGTCCACAGGGAATGTTTGCGTTTTGTAGTCGACCGCCTACCTGTAGAATTCCCGTTTCGTCTAAGAATGGCTGCAGCGAGAGCCGGTTACTCATTGGATGCAGCTCTGTACCGTTCTTCAAATTTCGGATCTCTTTTTCAAACGCGAAGGCTTTCACGAGCCTCAAGATCCGATCATTAGCGTCGTGGACCTCTCGTACGGTTAGAGGTCCTGCGTTACAATGATTTTTGCGAAATCGGAGGCAATACGCGACGTTCCTCCTTAATTTCGCGATGTCTGAATAGCGGCCGAGAATTTCGTTGCTACGGATGGTCGTTGCGAAGCATGTATGGGGATGAATATCGGGTATTTCCAAAACGAGGTTGAATGTAGATTTCGGCCAATCCCTGTTATCGTCGGCAAACCACGATGGTCCATGACGTCAGATGGAGGGCTTCAAAAATTCTGCCGGTGTTTGTCCTCTCTATATGAGGTCCGCTGGATTGTCGTTTGACCTGACGTGCCGCTATCGGTCCTCGTTTGAATTTCGGCCACTCTATTTGCCACGAATGCTCTTAGCGTGGCTGGTTCGCGTTGCAGCCAATTTAAAACTATCGTGGAATGCGTCCAGAAGTTAATCGAGTCGAATCGGCGTGCATTATTATCTCGGACGTTAGACAATAATGACGTCAGTAGCACCGCACCGCAAAGTTCGAGACGTGCGAGGCTGACAACTTTTACTGGTGCGACCCGAAATTTCGCGCATAATAGTCTCGTTTTAATTCGTCCGCGATTGTCGACTGACCGTAGATACACGCACGCTCCGTATGCTCGTTCGCTCGCGTAGCAGAACCTGTGTAATTCCACCCTTCGCACCTTCGATTGGCATACGTGTCACTCGAAGAATGTCTCGTTATATAACTGCATTTCCTTCACGTACGTGGACCATTCTGTATGGAGGATAGTTGGTAGCGATTCGTCCCAGGCCAATTGCAGTTTCCAAAGGTGTTGCATAAATATTTTTGCCGTTATTATTAGTGGCGCTAGTAAACCTAACGGGTCGAATATTTTTGTCATGGTGGATAAGATCGTGCGTTTGGTGATCCTCGTATCGATGTTTGGATCCACGGAATAGATGATTCGGTCGTTCTACGCGTGCCACGAAACGCCAAGAGCTTTCATTGTGGCGTCTCCAAAATACTTTGGGTGAATTTCGCCTTCCGGAAGTCGTACTAAAAGTTTCGGTTCGTTCGAGACCCATTGTTGAATGTGGAGGTTGCCGCCGTTAAGTAGCTTTATTACCTGCTCCCGTAGTTGTCTAGTGTCTTCGTAATTATCTGTGCCAGTTAGGAGATCGTCGACGTATAGATCTCGCTGGAGCACGGTCGATGTGAAAGGAGCATTCACCTTTTCGTCGTCCGCTAGCTGATGAATATACCTGATGACGAGGAAAGGCGCTGAAGATAGTACGAACGCGATCGTGTTCAACTCGTACGTTTTCACCTTTCCCTTGTTATCTCGTCACAATATCGGCTGGTATCGGCGGTCTTCCGGTCTTACGAGGAACTGCCGATACATCTTCTCGATGTGACTCCGGTTAAGACATAGGTGTGTTGACGGAACCTTATGAGAAAAGCGAATATGTCGACCTGTATCGTTGGTCCTGCCAAAAGCGTATCGTTCAATGTCAGTCTACTGCTCGATCTTGCAGATCCATTGAAGACGACGTGAACCTTCGTTGTTGAGCTGGACAGTTTGATGACGGTGTGGTGGATGAGGTAGAGACCATCCGAATCGCGTGGCCCTACCTGGCTCATGTGTCCCATCTCGAGATATTCCTCGGTGACGGTGGAGTATTCTCGTTTCAGCTCTGGATCTTCCATGAATTTTCGTTCGAGCGAAAGAAGAAGGTTGAGGGCGCGCGACCGAGTTTCGCCTAACTGCATCTTCTTTTCACTGAACGGCAGTGCGACAATGTAACGACCGGTTCGTGTCTGTTTAACGTGGTCGTGAAAATACTGCTCGCATTCCTGCTTCGCGGAAAATAGCTGTCGTACGTGTGGGCCCTCTACTAGCACCCAGAATATTTTAAGTTCGAAATTCAGGGTTGCAACGAACGTTTGATGTTTCCTCCACGGCGCCGATGTGGATACGCTCCTCCCGATGATCCGTCCAAATTGCGTCCTTCGGAGGATTAATTCAGAATCGTTGCGAGGAGAAAGCTTGTACTGGCCGATGCTAGGGGATGATAAAGCGGCGCCGATGCCGATTAACATATCCACATTTGCCGGTCGATGAAATTGTGGATCTGCTAGTTTTACGTTCGCTGGAGTCGGAATTCACATTCTGTTGTTGGTTGCAAACTCGTCGTCCTCTGGTTCTGCAGCGTATACAATTCAATACAATGTAAATGCCACACTTCCTTGCTACGGAACAGGGTTTGTAAATGTCTACATATCGGAGCAATGGAGTTCTAATGCTTCATAGAAAGCAATATCGCTTATCAATTCTATGTCTCATGATAAGATGTAATCTTCAATGCAACGCGTTTTGTATATCTCGTCAACACTTCAAAAGAATATAAATCCCACACTTCCATGCTACGTAAAGCGTTTCTAGATGTATACGTTTCGAAGCAAGGCAGTTCTAATGCTTCATAAAGCGCGATATCGCATCTCATTTCTATGCCTCATGATAAGATGTAATATCCAAAGCAACGCGCTATGTATATCTCATCGATGGTTCAAAATAATGTATATGAAACTCTTCCTTGCGACGGTATAGCGTTTCCAGATGTATACGTATCGAAGGAGTACAGTTCTAAAACTTCAAAAAACGCGATACCGCATCTCATTTCTATGTCTCATGATAAGATGTAATATTCAATGCAACGCATTATGTATATCTCGTCAACACCTTATAAGAATATAAATTCCACACATCCTTGCTACGGAATAGATTTCTAGATGTCTACCAATCGAAGCAATAGAGTTCTAATTCTTCATAAAACGCGATATCGCATCTCATTTATAGGTTTCATGATAAGATGTAATATCAATACAACGCGTTATGTATATCTCGTCAGCACTTCAAAAGTATGTAGCGCCCACACTTCCATACTACGGAATAACGTTTCTTGAAGTCACATGTCGAAGTTATGGAGTACTAACGCTTCACGAAATGCGATATCGAATTTCATCTCTATATCTCTAGATAAAACGTCATATCAAAGAAACGCGTTATCTGTATCTCGTCAACAGCACAAAAGAATCTAAATCCCACACTTCCACGCTACGGAGTAGCGTTTCAAGATATCCACATATCGAAGCAATAGAGTTCTAATGCTTTATAAAATGCGATATCGCATCTTATCTCTATGTTTCATGATAAGATGTATTTGTATGCAACGCGTTAATTATATCTCGTCAACACCTCAAAAGAGTGTAAGTCCCACACTTCCTTCCGACGGAATAGCGTTTCTAGATTTCTACGTATCGAAGCAGTAGAGTTCGTATGCTCTATAAGTCGCGATATCGCATCTCATTTTAATGTCCCACGGTAAGATGTAATATTCAGTACACCGCGTTATGTATATCACGTCGACACTTCAAAGGCATGCAAATACCACACTTCCTTGCTACTTTAGAGCGTTTCTAGATATCTACGTTTCGGAGAAATAGAGTTCTAATGCTTCATAAAACGTGACGTCGGATCTCATTCCTATGACTCATGATATAAGACGTAATATTCAATGCAACGCGATATGTATATCTGGTCGACACTTCAAAGGAATGTAAATACCACACTCCCTTGTTACGGAATATCGTATCTAGATGTCTACGTTTCTAACCAACATTGTTCCAATGCATCGTAAAACGCGATATCGCATCTCATTTCTATGTCTCATGATAAGATGTAAATCAATGCAACGCGTTATGTATATCTCGGCTACACCCCGAAGGAATTTAAATGCCACTTTTCCTTGGTACGGAATGGCGTTTCTAGACTTCATCTGTCTCGTCACGGTGGTGGAATATTTCCGCTTTACTCGGAGACGACACGCAGCCAATTCGCGGAAACGGCTCGCTTAATTGCAACTAATGCCGGGTTGCTTCCGTGTTACAACGAACGCTTTTACGAGCACGGTGAACGCGGTAAGTGTGGAGATACCCTACCTTTGTTGTTTTGATAGAGAACAAATCAATACTCTTTCCTCAGGTATCTCTGCTTCCATGGATCGTAGTCTGGAATCGATTCTGCGTAAGGACTGCGAGTCTGAATGTCTAAAAGGATGAGCGCCCAGCGTTGCGGAGATTCGGCGATGTTCGGCTCCCCTGGACGGGATGACGTTGGCGGCGTAGAACATTGAGAAGCGACGGTGACGTTGGCGGATGAACAGTGCGACGATAAGGCTTCGGTGCCCACGTAAACACGTATTAGACGGCGTAGAAAATTCTTCCTTCTCGCACGTCGAGCCTTTTGTTTCAGATTGCTGCACATTCGCGTCTAATTTCAGCGGACTAGATACGACTCGGTTAAGCGGCGATCAGCTCTAGCCTGTCGGTCCAGAGAGTGAAATGTCGACGTTATCTGCACTGAGTCTCTCGTATGTGTCAGCGGAGCTAAGCGGCGGTCCGCTCTAACCAGCTGATTACCAATGATCGACTAACGATTGGATTGAATGTAGAATGCCCACGCATTGGCTCGTGGAAGAACTCGTAGGTTAAGAATGAAGTTAAAGGAGGTTATCAGTAACTGAACTTGTAGTTAGGAGATAAAATCAAAGTATATTTTAAGTTAATCCTAAGCTTGCACTGTACTTTCCATAATACTATATTAAAAGTAGGCTTAATTGTTTAGAATAGGAACTAGAACTAAACTCGATGAATTGAATTAAAATTGAAATTTAGAATAGATTTGGTAACACTTCCGATTCAGGCGAATAGCCCGAAGGTATCGAAGCTGTCTAATGATCAGCTTGGAACGAGGCTCGGAGTAGATTGACTCTCGGATCGCGCATCCGCGACATCCTTAGATCCCGTGGCGCGCGATTCGCTCGACCCCAGAGTGGGGTGGCCGATCGGACTGCGCAGTGGTGCGGCCGGTTGGATTAGTGCCCGGATCGCGTTACGCGTGAGCCGCGCGCGTAGTACGCCCGCTGAAGCGTATCGTAACTAATAATTATCGATGTTTACATCGATCTTAGAAACTACGTATGTGTTGTCTGCGTATGTACAATGCATGTGTCGAGTACTTGGATTTAGAGGATTTCCGAACATATACCGTAGAAAAGAGAATAACGCTGTGGTGATGAAGGTAAAACGCTGCTGTGCCCAGTGGTCCAGTCGTCTGACTGAATGCTGTATCATCCCTTGCTTTGGAGATGCTGCGCGTTGTCGCGCGGTCAGTCACTTGAACTCCTGGGTATTCGTGCATTGCTAGCAGCCTTAGCTTGGTGGACGTGGTGTGTGTTCGGTTGCGGTGGCGCTCGTCCCATGTTTTTAGGTGCTGCTGACGGTGAGAACGTCGCTGCCAGATGCTGTGGGAGGCGCTAGAGGTAGAAAGGCAGAACGCCAGACGCTACACTACGGATCGAAGCAATAGAGTTCTAATGATACATAAAACGCGACATCGCATCTCAATTCTAAGATTCACGATAAGATGTAATTCAATGCAACGTGCTATGTATATCTCATCAATACTTCAAGAGAATGTACATTCCACACATCCGTGCGACAGAATAGCGTTTCTAGACGTCAACGTATCGAAGCAATACAGCTCTAATTCTTCATAATACGCTAAACCGCATCTCATTTCTTTGTCACATGATCATATGCAATATTCAACGCAGCCCATTACATATATCCCGTGCACACTTCAAAAGAATGGAAATCCCAGTCTTCCATGTGACGGAATAGCGTTTGTGGACATCTACGTATCGAAGCTATAGGTTTCTAACGCATCATAAAACGCGATATCGCATCCCATTTCTATGTATCATGATAACATGTAATATCATTGCGACGCGTTATGAATAACTCGTCAAAACTTCCAAAGAATGTAAGTCCCACAATTCGTTGCTACGGAATAGCGTTTTTAGATGTCTACGTTTCTAAGAAATAGAGATCCAATGCTTCATTTAACGCGATATCGCATCTCATTTCTATGTTTCATGATAAGATATAATATTCATTGCGAAATGTCATGTATACCTCGTATTCACTTCAAAAGAATGTAAATGCGATACTTCCTTGCTAGGAAATAGCGTTTGCAAATATCTACGTATCGAAGCAATAGAGTTCTAAATCTTCTAAATACAAGATATCGCATCTCATTCCTATGTTTCATGATAAGATATAGTATTCATTGTGGAGTGTTATGTACACCTCGCATCGCTTAAAAAGAATGTAAATGCAACACTTCCTAGTTAGGAAATAGCGTTTGCTGATGTCTCTACTTATCGTGGCATTAGAGTTCTATTGCTTCGCAAAATGCGATATCGCATCTCATTTCTATGTCTCATGATAAGATATAATATTCATTGCGAAGTGTTGTGCATTCCTCGTCTACACTTCAAATGATTGTAAATGCGACACTTCCTTTCTAGGAAAAAGCGGTTCCAGATGTCTACGTATCAAAGCAATAGAGTTCTAATGCTTCTTAGAACGGGATATCGCATCTCAATCGGATGTTTCATGATATGATATAATATTCATAGCGAAGTGTCATGTATACCTCGTATTCACTTCAAAACAATGTAAATGCGACACTTCCATGCTAGGAAATAGCGTTTGTAGATCTCTCCGTATCGAAGCAATAGGGTTTTAGTGCTTCTTATATCGATATACCGCATCATATTTCTATGTTTCATGATAAGCTATAATATTCATTGCGAAGTGTTATGTATACCACGCATTCACTTCAAAAGAATGTAAATGCGACACTTCCTTGCTAGGAAATAGCGTTTGCAGATGTCTACGTATCGTAGCAATAGAGATCTAATGCTTTTTAAATCGCGATATCGCATCTCATTTCTATGTTTCATGATAAGATATAATATTCATTGTGGAGACTAAGGTGTACCTCGCATTCACTTCAAAAGAATATAAATGCGACACTTCCCTGCTAGGAAATAGCGCTTGCAGATATCTACGTATCGAAGCAATAGAGTCTTAAAGCTTGTTAAAACTAGATATCGCATCCCATTTCTACGTGTCATGGTAAGATATAGTATTGATTGCGAAGTGTTATGTATTCCTCGTCTACATTTCAAACGGGTGTAAATGCGACACTCCCTTGCTAAGAAATAGAGTCTCCAGATATCTACCTATCGTGGCAATAAAGTTCAAATGCTTCTCAAAACGCGATATAGCGTCTGATTTTTATGTCTCATTATAAGATATAATATTCACTGCGAAGTGTCATGTATACCTCGCATACACTTCAAATGAATGAAAAGGCGACACTTCTTTGCTAGGAAGTAGCGTATGCAGATGTCTACGTATCGAAGCAATAGAGTTCTAATGCTTCTTAAAACGCAATATCGCATCCCATTTCTTTGTTCCATGATAAGATATAATATTCATTGCAAAGTGTCATGTATACCTCGTATTCAATGCAAAAGAATGTAAATGCGACACTTCCCTGCTGGGAAATAGCGTTTCCAGATATCTACGCATCGAAGAAATAGAGTTCTAATGCTTCTTAAATAGCGATATCGCATCCCATTTCTATGTTTCATGATAAGGTATAATATTCATTGCGAAGTGTCATGTATACCTCGTATTCAATTCAAAAGAATGTAAATGCGACACTTCCTTGCTAGGAAATAGCGTTTGCAGATGTCTACGTATCGTAGCAATAGAGTTCTAATGCTTCTTAAAACGTGATGTCGCATTTCATTTCTACGATTCATGATAAGACATAATATTCATTGCGAAGTGTCATGTATACCTCGTATTCACTTCAAAAGAATGTAAATGCGACATTTCCTTCCTAGGAAATAGAGTTTGCAGATGTCTACGTATCGTAGCAATAGAGATCTAATGCTTCTTAAAACGCGATATCGCATCTCAATTCTATGCTTCATGATAAGATTTAATATTAATTGCGAAGTGTCATGTATACCTCGTATTCACTTCAATGGAATGTAAATGCGACATTTCCTTGCTAGGAAATAGAGTTTGCAGATGTCTACGTATCGTAGCAATAGAGTTCTAATGCTTCTTAAAACGAGATGTCGCATTTCATTTCTATGTTTCGTGATAAGATACAATATTCATTGTGGAGTGTTATGTATACCTCGTATTCACTTCAAAGGAATGTAAATGCGACACTTCCTTGCTAGGAAATAGCGTTTCCAGATGACCACGTATCGTAAGAATGGAGTTCTAATACTTTTTAAAACGAGATATCGCATCTCACTTCTATGTTTCATGATGAGATATAATATTCATTGTGAAGTGTTATGTATACCTCGGATTATCTTCAAAAGAATGTAAATGAGGCACTTCCATGCTAGGAAATAGCGTTTGCAGATGTCTACGTATCGTAGCAATAGTGTTCTAATGCCTCTTAAAGCGAGAAGTCGTATTCCATTTCTATGTTTCGTAATAAGATATAATATTCATTGTGAAATGTTAAGTATACCTCGTTTTCACTTCAAAGGATGTAAATGCGACACTTCCTTGCCAGGAAATAACATTTGCAGATGTCTACGTATCGTAGCAATAGAGTTCTAATGCTTCTTAAAACGCGATATCGTATCTCACTACTATGATTCATGATAAGATATAATATTCATTGCGAAGTGACATGTATGCCTCGTATTCACTTCAAAAGAATGTAAATGCGACACTTCCATCCTAGGAAATAGCGTTTGCAGATGTCTACGTATCGTAGCAATAGAGTTCTAATGCTTCTTAAATCGCGATATCGCATCTCACTTCTATGTTTCATGATAAGATACAATATTCATTGTGGAGTGTTATGTGTACCTCGTATTCACTTCAAAAGAATGTAAATGCGACACTTCCTTGCTAGGAAATATTGTATGCAGATGTCTTCGTATCGTAGCAATAGAGTTCTAATGCTTCTTAAAACGAGACGTCGTATTTCATTTCTATGTTTCGTAATAAAACATAATATTCACTGTGGAAAGTTATGTATACCTCGCATATACTTCAAATGAATGAAAAGGAGACACTTCCTTGCTAGGAAGTAGCGTTTCCGGATGTCTACGTATCGTAGCAACAGGGTTCTAGTGCTTCTCAAAACGCGATATCGCATCTCACTTCTATGTTTCATGATAAGATATAAAATTCATTGAGAAGTGTCACGTATACCTCGGATTCACTTCAAAAGAATGTAAATGCGACACTTCCTTGCTAGGAAATAGGGTTTGCAGATGTCTCCGTATCGAAGCAATAGAGTTCTAATGCTTCTTAAATAGCGATATCGCATGTCATTTCCATGTTTCATGATAAGATATAATATTCATTGTGGAGACGTAGGTATACCTTGTATTCACTTCAAAAGAATGTAAATGCGACACTTCCTTGCTAGGGAATAGCGATTGAAGATGTCTCCGTATCGAAGCAATAGCGTTCTAATGCTTCTTAAATAGCGATATCGCATCCCATTTCTATGTTTCATGATAAGGTATAATATTCATTGCCAAGTGTCATGTATACCTCGTACTCAATTCAAAAGAATGTAAATGCGACACTTCCTTGCTAGGAAATAGCGTTTGCAGATGTCTCAGTATAGAAGCAATAGCGTTCTAATGCTTCTTAAATAGCGATATCGCATCCCATTTCTATGTTTCATGATAAGGTATAATATTCATTGCAAAGTGTCATGTATACCTCGTATTCAATTCAAAAGAATGTAAATGCGACACTTCCTTGCTAGGAAATAGCGTTTGCAGATGTCTCCGTATCGAAGCAATAGAGTTCCAATGCTTCTTAAATAGCGATATCGCATCTCATTTCTATGTTTCCTGATAAGATATAATATTTCTTTTGGAGACGTAGGTATACCTCGTATTCACTTCAAAAGCATGTAAATGCGACACTTCCTTGCTAGGGAATCTCGTTTCCAGATGTCTACGTATCGTAGCATTAGAGTTCTAGTGCTTCTCAAGACACGATATCGCATCTCATTTCTATGTTTCATGATAAGATATAATATTCATTGCGAATTGTCATGTATACCTCGTATTCACTTCAGAAGAATGTAAATGCGACACTTCCTTGCTAGGAAATAGCGTTCGCAGATGTCTCCGTATCGAAGCAATAGAGCTCTAATGCTTCTTAAATAGCGATATCACATCTCATTTCAATGTTTCACCATCAGATATAATATTCATTGTGGAGACGTAGGAATACCTCGTATTCACTTCAAAAGAATGTAAATGCGACACTTCCTTGCTAGGAAATAGCGTTTGCAGATGGCTACGTATCGTAGCAAGAGAGTTCCAATGCTTCTTAAAACGTGATGTCGCATTTCATTTCTACGTTTCATGATAAGACATAATATTCATTGCGAAGTGTCATGTATACCTCGTATTCACTTCAAAAGAATGTAAATGCGACATTTCCTTGCTAGGAAATAGAGTTTGCAGATATCTACGTATCGTAGCAATAGAGATCTAATGCTTCTTAAAACGAGATGTCGCATTTCATTTCTATGTTTCGTAATAAGATATAATATTCATTGTGAAATGTTATGTATACCACGTATTCACTTCAAAGGATGTAAATGCGACACTTCCTAGCTAGGAAATAACATTTGCAGATGTCTACGTATCGTAGCAATAGAGTTCTAATGCTTCTTAAAACGTGATGTCGCTTTTCATTTCTACGTTTCATGATAAGATATAATATTCATTGAGAAGTGTCATGTATACCTCGTATTCACTTCAAAAGAATGTAAATGCGACACTTCCGTCCAAGGAAATAACATTTGCAGATGTCTACGTATCGTAGCAATAGAGTGCTAATGCTTCTTAGAAGGCGATGTCGCATCACACTTCTATGTTTCATGATAGAATATAATATACATTGCGAAGTGCCATGTATACCTCGTATTCACTTCAATGGAATGTAAATGCGACATTTCCTTGCTAGGAAATAGAGATTGCTGATGTCTACGTATATTAGCAATAGAGTTCTAATGCTTCTCAAAACGCAATATAGCACCTCATTCCTATGCTACATGATAAGATATAGTATTCATTGCGAAGTGTCATGTATACCTCGTATTCACTTCAAAAGAATGTAAATGCGACACTTGCATGCTAGGAAATAGCGTTTGCAGATGTCTACGTATCGTAGCAATAGAGTTCTAGTGCTTCTTAGAATGCGATATCGCATCTCAATACTATGTTTCATGATAAGATATAATATTCATTGCGAAGTGTGATGTATACCTCGTATTCACTTCAAAAGAATGTAAATGCGACACTTCCTTGCTAGGGAATAGCGATTGAAGATGTCTCCGTATCGAAGCAATAGCGTTCTAATGCTTCTTAAATAGCGATATCGCATCCCATTTCTATGTTTCATGATAAGGTATAATATTCATTGCCAAGTGTCATGTATACCTCGTACTCAATTCAAAAGAATGTAAATGCGACACTTCCTTGCTAGGAAATAGCGTTTGCAGATGTCTCAGTATAGAAGCAATAGCGTTCTAATGCTTCTTAAATAGCGATATCGCATCCCATTTCTATGTTTCATGATAAGGTATAATATTCATTGCAAAGTGTCATGTATACCTCGTATTCAATTCAAAAGAATGTAAATGCGACACTTCCTTGCTAGGAAATAGCGTTTGCAGATGTCTCCGTATCGAAGCAATAGAGTTCCAATGCTTCTTAAATAGCGATATCGCATCTCATTTCTATGTTTCCTGATAAGATATAATATTTCTTTTGGAGACGTAGGTATACCTCGTATTCACTTCAAAAGCATGTAAATGCGACACTTCCTTGCTAGGGAATCTCGTTTCCAGATGTCTACGTATCGTAGCATTAGAGTTCTAGTGCTTCTCAAGACACGATATCGCATCTCATTTCTATGTTTCATGATAAGATATAATATTCATTGCGAATTGTCATGTATACCTCGTATTCACTTCAGAAGAATGTAAATGCGACACTTCCTTGCTAGGAAATAGCGTTCGCAGATGTCTCCGTATCGAAGCAATAGAGCTCTAATGCTTCTTAAATAGCGATATCACATCTCATTTCAATGTTTCACCATCAGATATAATATTCATTGTGGAGACGTAGGAATACCTCGTATTCACTTCAAAAGAATGTAAATGCGACACTTCCTTGCTAGGAAATAGCGTTTGCAGATGGCTACGTATCGTAGCAAGAGAGTTCCAATGCTTCTTAAAACGTGATGTCGCATTTCATTTCTACGTTTCATGATAAGACATAATATTCATTGCGAAGTGTCATGTATACCTCGTATTCACTTCAAAAGAATGTAAATGCGACATTTCCTTGCTAGGAAATAGAGTTTGCAGATATCTACGTATCGTAGCAATAGAGATCTAATGCTTCTTAAAACGAGATGTCGCATTTCATTTCTATGTTTCGTAATAAGATATAATATTCATTGTGAAATGTTATGTATACCACGTATTCACTTCAAAGGATGTAAATGCGACACTTCCTAGCTAGGAAATAACATTTGCAGATGTCTACGTATCGTAGCAATAGAGTTCTAATGCTTCTTAAAACGTGATGTCGCTTTTCATTTCTACGTTTCATGATAAGATATAATATTCATTGAGAAGTGTCATGTATACCTCGTATTCACTTCAAAAGAATGTAAATGCGACACTTCCGTCCAAGGAAATAACATTTGCAGATGTCTACGTATCGTAGCAATAGAGTGCTAATGCTTCTTAGAAGGCGATGTCGCATCACACTTCTATGTTTCATGATAGAATATAATATACATTGCGAAGTGCCATGTATACCTCGTATTCACTTCAATGGAATGTAAATGCGACATTTCCTTGCTAGGAAATAGAGATTGCTGATGTCTACGTATATTAGCAATAGAGTTCTAATGCTTCTCAAAACGCAATATAGCACCTCATTCCTATGCTACATGATAAGATATAGTATTCATTGCGAAGTGTCATGTATACCTCGTATTCACTTCAAAAGAATGTAAATGCGACACTTGCATGCTAGGAAATAGCGTTTGCAGATGTCTACGTATCGTAGCAATAGAGTTCTAGTGCTTCTTAGAATGCGATATCGCATCTCAATACTATGTTTCATGATAAGATATAATATTCATTGCGAAGTGTGATGTATACCTCGTATTCACTTCAAAAGAATGAAAATCCGACACTTCCATGCTAGGAAATAGCGTTTGCAGATGTCTACGTATCGTAGCAATAGAGTTCTAATGCTTCTTAAAACGTGATGTCGCATTTCATTTCTACGTTTCATGATAAGACATAATATTCATTGCGAAGTGTCATGTATACCTCGTATTCACTTCAAAAGAATGTAAATGCGACATTTCCTTCCTAGGAAATAGAGTTTGCAGATGTCTACGTATCGTAGCAATAGAGATCTAATGCTTCTTAGAACGCGATATCGCATCTCAATTCTATGCTTCATGATAAGATATAATATTCATTGCGAAGTGACATGTATACCTCGTATTCACTTGAAAAGAATGTAAATGCGACACTTCCATCCTAGGAAATAGCGTTTGCAGATGTCTACGTATCGTAGCAATTGACTTCTAATGCTACTTAAATCGCGATATCGCATCTCACTTCTATGTTTCATGATAAGATATAATATTCATTGTGGAGTGTTATGTGTACCTCGTATTCACTTCAAAAGAATGTAAATGCGACACTTCCTTGCTAGGAAATATTGTATGCAGATGTCTACGTATGGTAGCAATAGAGTTCAAATGATTCGTAAAACGCGATATCGCATCTCACTTCTATGTTTCATGATAAGATATAATATTCATTGCGAAGTGACATATATACCTCGTATTCACTTCAAAAGAATGTAATTGCGACACTTCCTTGCTAGGAAATAGCGTTTCCAGACATCTACATATCGAAACAATAGAGTTCTAATACTTCTTAACACGAGACACCGCATCTCATTTCTATGTGTCACGAAAAGATATAATATTCATTGCGAAGTGTCATCTATACCTCGTATTCGCTTCAAGAGAATGTAAATGCTACAGTTCCTTGCTAGGACATAGCGTTTGCAGTTGTCTACGTATCGTAGCAATAGAGTTCTAATGCTTCTTAAAACGCGATATCAAATCTCACTTCTATGTTTCATGATAAGATATAATATTCATTGCGGAGTGTCATGTATATCTCGTATTCACATCACAAGAATGTAAATGCGACACTTCCATGCCAGGAAATAGTGTTTGCAGATGTGTACGCATCGTAGCATTAGAGTTCTAATGCTTCTTAAAACGAGATGTCGCATCTAATTTCTATGTTTCATGATAAGATATAATATTCATTGCGAAGTGTCATGTATACCTCGTACTCACTTCAAAAGGATGTAAATGCTACATTCCATTCCTAGGAAATAGAGTTTGCAGATGTCTACGTATATTAGCAATAGAGTTCTAATGATTCTTAAAACGCGATATCGCATCTCACTTCTATGTTTCATGATAAAATATAATGTTCATGGCGAGGTGTCATGTATATCTCGTATTCACTTCAAATGAATGTAAATGCGAAACTTCCATGCTAGGAAATAGCGTTTGCAGATGTCTACGCATCGTAGCAATAGAGTTCTGATGCTTCTTAAAACGCGATATCAAATCTCACTTCTATGTTTCATGATAAGATATAATATTCATTGCGAAGTGTCATGCATACCACGCATACACTTCAAATGAATGTAATTGCGACACTTCCTTGCCAGGAAGTAGCGTTTGCAGATGTCTACGTAACGAAGCAATAGAGTTCTAATGCTTCTTTAAACGCGATATCGCATCTCATTTCTATCTTTCGTGATAAGATATAATATTCATCGTGGAGTGTATTGTATACCTCGTATTCACTTCAAAAGAATGTAAATGCGACACTTCCTTGCTAGGAAATATTGTATGCAGATGTCTACGTATCGTAGCAATAGAGTTCTAATGCTTCTTAAAACGAGACGTCGTATTTCATTTCTATGTTTCGTAATAAAATATAATATTCATTGCGAAATGTCATGTATACCTCGTATTCACTTCAAAAGAATGTAAATGCGCTACTTCCTTGCTAGGAAATAGCGTTTGCAAATATCTACGTATCGAAGCAATAGAGTTCTAAATCTTCTAAATACAAGATATCGCATCTCATTCCTATGTTTCATGATAAGATATAGTATTCATTGTGGAGTGTTATGTACACCTCGCATCGCTTAAAAAGAATGTAAATGCAACACTTCCTAGTTAGGAAATAGCGTTTGCTGATGTCTCTACTTATCGTGGCATTAGAGTTCTATTGCTTCGCAAAATGCGATATCGCATCTCATTTCTATGTCTCATGATAAGATATAATATTCATTGCGAAGTGTTGTGCATTCCTCGTCTACACTTCAAATGATTGTAAATGCGACACTTCCTTTCTAGGAAAAAGCGGTTCCAGATGTCTACGTATCGAAGCAATAGAGTCTTAAAGCTTCTTAAAACTAGATATCGCATCCCATTTCTACGTGTCATGGTAAGATATAGTATTGATTGCGAAGCGTTATGTATTCCTCGTCTACATTTCAAACGGATGTAAATGCGACACTCCCTTGCTAAGAAATAGAGTCTCCAGATATCTACCTATCGTGGCAATAAAGTTCAAATGCTTCTCAAAACGCGATATAGCGCCTGATTTTTATGTCTCATTATAAGATATAATATTCACTGCGAAGTGTCATGTATACCTCGCATACACTTCAAATGAATGAAAAGGAGACACTTCCTTGCTAGGAAGTAGCGTTTCCAGATGTCTACGTATCGTAGCAACAGGGTTCTAGTGCTTCTCAAAACGCGATATCGCATCTCATTTCTATGTTTCATGATAAGATATAAAATTCATTGAGAAGTGTCACGTATACCTCGGATTCACTTCAAAAGAATGTGAATGCGACACTTCCTTGCTAGGAAATAGCGTTTGCAGATGACTCCGTATCGAAGCAATAGCGTTCTAATGCTTCTTAAATAGCGATATCGCATCCCATTTCTATGTTTCATGATAAGGTATAATATTCATAGCGAAGTGTCATGTATACCTCGTATTCAATTCAAAAGAATGTAAATGCGACACTTCCTTGCTAGGAAATAGCGTTTGCAGATGTCTACGTATCGTAGCAATAGAGTTCTAATGCTTCTTAAAACGTGATGTCGCATTTCATTTCTACGTTTCATGATAAGACATAATATTCATTGCGAAGTGTCATGTATACCTCGTATTCACTTCAAAAGAATGTAAATGCGACATTTCCTTCCTAGGAAATAGAGTTTGCAGATGTCTACGTATCGTAGCAATAGAGTTCTAATGCTTCTTAAAACGAGATGTCGCATTTCATTTCTATGTTTCGTGATAAGATACAATATTCATTGTGGAGTGTTATGTATACCTCGTATTCACTTCAAAGGAATGTAAATGCGACACTTCCTTGCTAGGAAATAGCGTTTCCAGATGACCACGTATCGTAAGAATGGAGTTCTAATACTTTTTAAAACGAGATATCGCATCTCACTTCTATGTTTCATGATGAGATATAATATTCATTGTGAAGTGTTATGTATACCTCGGATTATCTTCAAAAGAATGTAAATGAGGCACTTCCATGCTAGGAAATAGCGTTTGCAGATGTCTACGTATCGTAGCAATAGTGTTCTAATGCCTCTTAATGCGAGAAGTCGTATTCCATTTCTATGTTTCGTAATAAGATATAATATTCATTGTGAAATGTTAAGTATACCTCGTATTCACGTCAAAGGATGTAAATGCGACACTTCCTTGCCAGGAAATAACATTTGCAGATGTCTACGTATCGTAGCAATAGAGTTCTAATGCTTCTTAAAACGCGATATCGTATCTCACTACTATGATTCATGATAAGATATAATATTCATTGCGAAGTGACATGTATGCCTCGTATTCACTTCAAAAGAATGTAAATGCGACACTTCCATCCTAGGAAATAGCGTTTGCAGATGTCTACGTATCGTAGCAATAGAGTTCTAATGCTTCTTAAATCGCGATTTCGCATCTCACTTCTATGTTTCATGATAAGATACAATATTCATTGTGGAGTGTTATGTGTACCTCGTATTCACTTCAAAAGAATGTAAATGCGACACTTCCTTGCTAGGAAATATTGTATGCAGATGTCTACGTATCGTAGCAATAGAGTTCTAATGCTTCTTAAAACGAGACGTCGTATTTCATTTCTATGTTTCGTAATAAAACATAATATTCACTGTGGAAAGTTATGTATACCTCGCATACACTTCAAATGAATGAAAAGGAGACACTTCCTTGCTAGGAAGTAGCGTTTCCAGATGTCTACGTATCGTAGCAACAGGGTTCTAGTGCTTCTCAAAACGCGATATCGCATCTCACTTCTATGTTTCATGATAAGATATAAAATTCATTGAGAAGTGTCACGTATACCTCGGATTCACTTCAAAAGAATGTAAATGCGACACTTCCTTGCTAGGAAATAGGGTTTGCAGATGTCTCCGTATCGAAGCAATAGAGTTCTAATGCTTCTTAAATAGCGATATCGCATGTCATTTCCATGTTTCATGATAAGATATAATATTCATTGTGGAGACGTAGGTATACCTTGTATTCACTTCAAAAGAATGTAAATGCGACACTTCCTTGCTAGGGAATAGCGATTGAAGATGTCTCCGTATCGAAGCAATAGCGTTCTAATGCTTCTTAAATAGCGATATCGCATCCCATTTCTATGTTTCATGATAAGGTATAATATTCATTGCCAAGTGTCATGTATACCTCGTACTCAATTCAAAAGAATGTAAATGCGACACTTCCTTGCTAGGAAATAGCGTTTGCAGATGTCTCCGTATAGAAGCAATAGCGTTCTAATGCTTCTTAAATAGCGATATCGCATCCCATTTCTATGTTTCATGATAAGGTATAATATTCATTGCAAAGTGTCATGTATACCTCGTATTCAATTCAAAAGAATGTAAATGCGACACTTCCTTGCTAGGAAATAGCGTTTGCAGATGTCTCCGTATCGAAGCAATAGAGTTCCAATGCTTCTCAAATAGCGATATCGCATCTCATTTCTATGTTTCCTGATAAGATATAATATTTATTTTGGAGACGTAGGTATACCTCGTATTCACTTCAAAAGCATGTAAATGCGACACTTCCTTGCTAGGGAATCTCGTTTCCAGATGTCTACGTATCGTAGCATTAGAGTTCTAGTGCTTCTCAAGACACGATATCGCATCTCATTTCTATGTTTCATGATAAGATATAATATTCATTGCGAATTGTCATGTATACCTCGTATTCACTTCAGAAGAATGTAAATGCTACACTTCCTTGCTAGGAAATAGCGTTCGCAGATGTCTCCGTATCGAAGCAATAGAGCTCTAATGCTTCTTAAATAGCGATATCACATCTCATTTCTATGTTTCACAATCAGATATAATATTCATTGTGGAGACGTAGGAATACCTCGTATTCACTTCAAAAGAATGTAAATGCGACACTTCCTTGCTAGGAAATAGCGTTTGCAGATGGCTACGTATCGTAGCAAGAGAGTTCAATGCTTCTTAAAACGTGATGTCGCATTTCATTTCTACGTTTCATGATAAGACATAATATTCATTGCGAAGTGTCATGTATACCTCGTATTCACTTCAAAAGAATGTAAATGCGACAATTCCTTGCTAGGAAATAGAGTTTGCAGATATCTACGTATCGTAGCAATAGAGATCTAATGCTTCTTAAAACGAGATGTCGCATTTCATTTCTATGTTTCGTAATAAGATATAATATTCATTGTGAAATGTTATGTATACCACGTATTCACTTCAAAGGATGTAAATGCGACACTTCCTAGCTAGGAAATAACATTTGCAGATGTCTACGTATCGTAGCAATAGAGTTCTAATGCTTCTTAAAACGTGATGTCGCATTTCATTTCTACGTTTCATGATAAGATATAATATTCATTGAGAAGTGTCATGTATACCTCGTATTCACTTCAAAAGAATGTAAATGCGACACTTCCGTCCAAGGAAATAACATTTGCAGATGTCTACGTATCGTAGCAATAGAGTGCTAATGCTTCTTAGAAGGCGATGTCGCATCACACTTCTATGTTTCATGATAGAATATAATATACATTGCGAAGTGCCATGTATACCTCGTATTCACTTCAACGGAATGTAAATGCGACATTTCCTTGCTAGGAAATAGAGATTGCTGATGTCTACGTATATTAGCAATAGAGTTCTAATGCTTCTCAAAACGCGATATAGCACCTCATTCCTATGCTACATGATAAGATATAGTATTCATTGCGAAGTGTCATGTATACCTCGTATTCACTTCAAAAGAATGTAAATGCGACACTTGCATGCTAGGAAATAGCGTTTGCAGATGTCTACGTATCGTAGCAATAGAGTTCTAGTGCTTCTTAGAATGCGATATCGCATCTCAATACTATGTTTCATGATAAGATATAATATTCATTGCGAAGTGTGATGTATACCTCGTATTCACTTCAAAAGAATGTAAATCCGACACTTCCATGCTAGGAAATAGCGTTTGCAGATGTCTACGTGTCGAAACAATATAGTTCTAATGATTCGTAAAACGTGATATCGCATCTCATTTCTATGTTTCATGATAAGATGTAATATTCATTGCGAGGTGTTATGTATTCCTCGTCTACACTTCAAATCAATGTAAATGCGACACTTTCTTGCTAGCAAATGGCGTTTGCAGATGTCTACGTATCGTAGCAATAGAGTTCTAATGCTTCTTAAAACGCGATATCGCATCTCACTGCCATGTTTCATGATAAGATATAATATTCATCGTGGAGTGTATTGTATACCTCGTATTCACTTCAAAAGAATGTAAATGCGACACTTCCTTGCTAGGAAATATTGTATGCAGATGTCTACGTATCGTAGCAATAGTGTTCAAATGATTCGTAAAACGCGATATCGCATCTCACTTCTATGTTTCATGATAAGATATAATATTCATTGCGAAGTGACATGTATACCTCGTATTCACTTGAAAAGAATGTAAATGCGACACTTCCATCCTAGGAAATAGCGTTTGCAGATGTCTACGTATCGTAGCAATTGACTTCTAATGCTACTTAAATCGCGATATCGCATCTCACTTCTATGTTTCATGATAAGATATAATATTCATTGTGGAGTGTTATGTGTACCTCGTATTCACTTCAAAAGAATGTAAATGCGACACTTCCTTGCTAGGAAATATTGCATGCAGATGTCTACGTATGGTAGCAATAGAGTTCAAATGATTCGTAAAACGCGATATCGCATCTCACTTCTATGTTTCATGATAAGATATAATATTCATTGCGAAGTGACATATATACCTCGTATTCACTTCAAAAGAATGTAATTGCGACACTTCCTTGCTAGGAAATAGCGTTTCCAGACATCTACATATCGAAACAATAGAGTTCTAATACTTCTTAACACGAGACATCGCATCTCATTTCTATGTGTCACGAAAAGATATAATATTCATTGCGAAGTGTCATCTATACCTCGTATTCGCTTCAAGAGAATGTAAATGCTACAGTTCCTTGCTAGGACATAGCGTTTGCAGTTGTCTACGTATCGTAGCAATAGAGTTCTAATGCTTCTTAAAACGCGATATCAAATCTCACTTCTATGTTTCATGATAAGATATAATATTCATTGCGGAGTGTCATGTATATCTCGTATTCACATCACAAGAATGTAAATGCGACACTTCCATGCCAGGAAATAGTGTTTGCAGATGTGTACGCATCGTAGCATTAGAGTTCTAATGCTTCTTAAAACGAGATGTCGCATCTAATTTCTATGTTTCATGATAAGATATAATATTCATTGCGAAGTGTCATGTATACCTCGTACTCACTTCAAAAGGATGTAAATGCTACATTCCATTCCTAGGAAATAGAGTTTGCAGATGTCTACGTATATTAGCAATAGAGTTCTAATGATTCTTAAAACGCGATATCGCATCTCACTTCTATGTTTCATGATAAAATATAATGTTCATGGCGAGGTGTCATGTATATCTTGTATTCACTTCAAATGAATGTAAATGCGAAACTTCCATGCTAGGAAATAGCGTTTGCAGATGTCTACGCATCGTAGCAATAGAGTTCTGATGCTTCTTAAAACGCGATATCAAATCTCACTTCTATGTTTCATGATAAGATATAATATTCATTGCGAAGTGTCATGCATACCACGCATACACTTCAAATGAATGTAATTGCGACACTTCCTTGCCAGGAAGTAGCGTTTGCAGATGTCTACGTAACGAAGCAATAGAGTTCTAATGCTTCTTTAAACGCGATATCGCATCTCATTTCTATCTTTCGTGATAAGATATAATATTCATCGTGGAGTGTATTGTATACCTCGTATTCACTTCAAAAGAATGTAAATGCGACACTTCCTTGCTAGGAAATATTGTATGCAGATGTCTACGTATCGTAGCAATAGTGTTCAAATGATTCGTAAAACGCGATATCGCATCTCACTTCTATGTTTCATGATAAGATATAATATTCATTGCGAAGTGACATGTATACCTCGTATTCACTTGAAAAGAATGTAAATGCGACACTTCCATCCTAGGAAATAGCGTTTGCAGATGTCTACGTATCGTAGCAATTGACTTCTAATGCTACTTAAATCGCGATATCGCATCTCACTTCTATGTTTCATGATAAGATATAATATTCATTGTGGAGTGTTATGTGTACCTCGTATTCACTTCAAAAGAATGTAAATGCGACACTTCCTTGCTAGGAAATATTGTATGCAGATGTCTACGTATGGTAGCAATAGAGTTCAAATGATTCGTAAAACGCGATATCGCATCTCACTTCTATGTTTCATGATAAGATATAATATTCATTGCGAAGTGACATATATACCTCGTATTCACTTCAAAAGAATGTAATTGCGACACTTCCTTGCTAGGAAATAGCGTTTCCAGACATCTACATATCGAAACAATAGAGTTCTAATACTTCTTAACACGAGACATCGCATCTCATTTCTATGTGTCACGAAAAGATATAATATTCATTGCGAAGTGTCATCTATACCTCGTATTCGCTTCAAGAGAATGTAAATGCTACAGTTCCTTTCGATTAAATAGCGCTTGCAGATGTCTACGTATCGCAGCAATGGAGTTCTGATGCTTCTTGAAACGCCATATCGCATCTCATTTCTATGTTTCATGATAAGATATAACATTCATCGCGAAGTGTCATGTATACATCGTATTCACTTCAAAAGAGTGTAATTGCGACACTTCCTTCCTAGGAAGTAGCGTTTGCAGATGTCTACGTATCGAAGCAATAGGGTTCTAATGCTTCTCAAAACGCGATGTCGCATCTCCTTTCTATGTTTCATGATCAGATATAATATACATTGCGGAGTGTCATGTATACCTCATATTCACTTCAAAAGAATGTAAATGCGACACTTCCTTGTTAGGAAATAGCGTATCCAGATGTCAACGTATCAAAACAATAGATTTCTAGTTCTTCTTAAAACGAGATGTTGCATCTCACTTCTATGTTTCATGATAATATATAATTTTCATTGCGAAGTGTCACGTATACCTCGTAGTCACTTCAAAAGAATGTAAATGCGAGTATTCCTTGCTTGGAAATAGCGTTTGCAGATGTCTACGTATCGTAGCAATAGAGTTCGAATGCTACTTAAATCGCGATATCGCATCTCATTTCTATATATCGTGATAAGATGTAATATTCATTGCGAAGTGTCATGTATACCTCGCATACACTTCAAATCAATGTAAATGCGACATTTCCTTGCTAGGACATAGCGTTTGCAGTTGTCTACGTATCGTAGCAATAGAGTTCTAATGCTACATATATCGCGATATCGCATCTCATTTATATATTTCGTGATAAGATATAATATTCATTGTGAAGTGTCATGTATACCTCGTATTCACTTCAAAAGAATGTAAATGCAACGTTTCCATCCTAGGAAATAACGTTTGCAGATGTCTACGTATCGTAGCTAAAGAGTCCTAATGCTTCTTAAAACGAGATGTCGCATTTCATTTCTATGTTTCGCGATAAGAAATAATATTCATTACGAAGTGTCATGTATACCTCGTATTACGTTCAAAAGAATGTAAGTGAGACACTTCCTTTCTAGGAAATGGCGTTTTCAGATGTCTACGTATCGTAGCAATAGAGTTCCAATGCTTCTGAAAACGCGATATTGCACCTCATTTCTATGGTTCATGATAAGATATAATATTCATTGCGATGTGTCATGTATACCTCGTATTCACTTCAATGGAATGTAAATGCGACATTTCCTTGCTAGGAAATAGAGTTTGCAGATGTCTACGTATATTCGCAATAGAGTTCTAATGCTTCTCAAAACGCGATATAGCACCTCATTCCTATGTTTCATGATAAGATATAATATTAATTGCGAAGTGTCATGTATATCTCGTATTCACTTCAAAAGAATGTAAATGCAACACTACCGTGCCAGGAAATAGCGTTTCCAGATGCCTACGTATCGTAGCAATAGAGTTCTAATGCTTCTTAAAACGCGATATCGCATCTGACTGCTATGATTCATGATAAGATATAATATTCATTATGGAGTGCTATGTATACCTCGATTTCACTACACAAGAATGTAAATGCGACACTTGCTTGCTAGGAAATAGCTTTTGCAGTTGTCTACGTATAGAGACATAAGATATGATATTCATTATGAAGTGTCATGTATACCTCGTATTCACTTCAAAAGGATGTAAATGCGACACTTCCTTGCTAGGAAATAGCGTTCCCAGATGACTACGTGTCGAAACAATAGAGTTCTAATGATTCTTAGAACGCGATTACGCATCTCACTTCTATGTTTCATGATAGGATTTAATGTTCATGGCGAGGTGTCATGTATATCTCGTATTCACTTCAATTGAATGTAAATGCGACACTTCCATGCTAGGAAATAGCGTTTGCAGATGTCCACGTATCGTAGCAATAGAGTTCTAATGCTTCTTAAAACGCGATATCAAATCGCACTTCTATGTTTCATGATAAGATATAATATTCATTGCGGAGTGTCATGTATATCTCGTATTCACATCACAAGAATGTAAATGCGACACTTCCATGCCAGGAAATAGTGTTTGCAGATGTGTACGCATCGTAGCATTAGAGTTCTAATGCTTCTTAAAACGAGATGTCGCATCTAATTTCTATGTTTCATGATAAGATATAATATTCATTGCGAAGTGTCATGTATACCTCGTACTCACTTCAAAAGGATGTAAATGCTACATTCCATTCCTAGGAAATAGAGTTTGCAGATGCCTACGTATATTAGCAATAGAGTTCTAATGATTCTTAAAACGCGATATCGCATCTCCCTTCTATGTTTCATGATAAAATATAATGTTCATGGCGAGGTGTCATGTATATCTCGTATTCACTTCAAATGAATGTAAATGCGAAACTTCCATGCTAGGAAATAGCGTTTGCAGATGTCTACGCATCGTAGCAATAGAGTTCTGATGCTTCTTAAAACGCGATATCAAATCTCACTTCTATGTTTCATGATAAGATATAATATTCATTGCGAAGTGTCATGCATACCACGCATACACTTCAAATGAATGTAATTCCGACACTTCCTTGCCAGGAAGTAGCGTTTGCAGATGTCTACGTAACGAAGCAATAGAGTTCTAATGCTTCTTTAAACGCGATATCGCATCTCATTTCTATCTTTCATGATAAGATATAATATTCATTGTGGAGAATTAGGTATACATCGTATTCACTTCAAAAGAATGTAAATCCGACACTTCCCTGCTAGGAAATAGCATTTCCAGAAGTCTACATATCGTAGAAATAGAGTTCTAGTGCTACTCAAGACGCGATATCGCATCTCATTTCAATGTTTCATGAAAGATATAAAATTCATTGCGAAGTGTCATGTATACCTCGTATTCACTTCAAAAAAATGTAAATGCGACACTTCCTTGCTAGGAAATAGCGATAGCAGATGTCTCCGTATCGAAGCAATAGGGTTCTAATGCTTCTTAAGACGGGATACCGCATTTTGTTTCTATGTTTGATGATAATATATAATATTCATTGTGGAGTGTTATGTATACCTCGTATTCACTTCAAAAGAATGTAAATGCGACACTTCCTTGCTATAAAATAGCGTTTGCGGATGTCTGCGTATCGTAGCAAAAGATTTCCAATGCTTTTAAAACGCGTTATCGCATCTCATTTCTATGTTTCGTGATAAGATGTAATATTCGTAGCGAAGTGTCACGTATACCTCGTATTCACTTCAAAAGAATATAAATGCGACACTTCCTTGCTTGGAAGTAGCGTTTGCAGATTTCTACGTATAGTAGCAATAGAGTTCTAACGCTTTTTAAAACGCGATATCGCATCTCCCTTCTATGTTTCATGATAAAATATAATGTTCATGGCGAGGTGTCATGTATATCTCGTATTCACTTCAAATGAATGTAAATGCGAAACTTCCATGCTAGGAAATAGCGTTTGCAGATGTCTACGCATCGTAGCAATAGAGTTCTGATGCTTCTTAAAACGCGATATCAAATCTCACTTCTATGTTTCATGATAAGATATAATATTCATTGCGAAGTGTCATGCATACCACGCATACACTTCAAATGAATGTAATTGCGACACTTCCTTGCCAGGAAGTAGCGTTTGCAGATGTCTACGTAACGAAGCAATAGAGTTCTAATGCTTCTTTAAACGCGATATCGCATCTCATTTCTATCTTTCATGATAAGATATAATATTCATTGTGGAGAATTAGGTATACATCGTATTCACTTCAAAAGAATGTAAATCCGACACTTCCCTGCTAGGAAATAGCATTTC
Source organism: Xylocopa sonorina (assembly GCF_050948175.1). Taxonomy (NCBI): domain Eukaryota; kingdom Metazoa; phylum Arthropoda; class Insecta; order Hymenoptera; family Apidae; genus Xylocopa; species Xylocopa sonorina. The sequence continues at coordinate 839,205 of NW_027490115.1, read as the reverse complement.
CAGAAGTCTACATATCGTAGAAATAGAGTTCTAGTGCTACTCAAGACGCGATATCGCATCTCATTTCAATGTTTCATGAAAGATATAAAATTCATTGCGAAGTGTCATGTATACCTCGTATTCACTTCAAAAAAATGTAAATGCGACACTTCCTTGCTAGGAAATAGCGATAGCAGATGTCTCCGTATCGAAGCAATAGGGTTCTAATGCTTCTTAAGACGGGATACCGCATTTTGTTTCTATGTTTGATGATAATATATAATATTCATTGTGGAGTGTTATGTATACCTCGTATTCACTTCAAAAGAATGTAAATGCGACACTTCCTTGCTATAAAATAGCGTTTGCGGATGTCTGCGTATCGTAGCAAAAGATTTCCAATGCTTTTAAAACGCGTTATCGCATCTCATTTCTATGTTTCGTGATAAGATGTAATATTCGTAGCGAAGTGTCACCTATACCTCGTATTCACTTCAAAAGAATATAAATGCGACACTTCCTTGCTTGGAAGTAGCGTTTGCAGATTTCTACGTATAGTAGCAATAGAGTTCTAACGCTTTTTAAAACGCGATATCGCATTTCATTTCTATGTTTCATGATAAGATATAATTTTTATTGTGGAGACTTAGGTATACCTCGTATTCACTTCAAAAGAATGTAAATGCGACACTTCCTTGCTAGGAAAGAGCGTTTCCAGAAGTCAATGTATCGTAGCAATAGAGTTCTAGTGCTTCTCAAGACGCGATATCGCATCCTTTTCCTATGTTTCATAGTAAGATATAATATTCATTGCGAAGTGTCATGCATACCTCGTATTCACGTCAAAAGAATGTAAATGCGACACTTCCTTGCTAGGAAATAGCGTTTACAGATGTCTGCATATCGTAGCAAAAGTTTTCTAATGCTTCTTAAATCGCGGTATCGCATCTCATTCCTATGTTTCGTGATAAGATGTAATATTCATTGCGAAGTGCCACGTATACCGCGTATTCACTTGAGAAAAATGTAAATGCGACACTTCCATGCTAGGAAATAGCGTTTGAAAATGTCTACGTATCGATGAAATAGAGTTCTAATGCTTCTCAAAACGGGATATCGCATCTCAATTCTATGTTTCATGATAAGATATAATATTCATTGCGAAGTGTCATGTATACCTCGTATTCGCTTCAAAAGAATATAAATGCGACACTTCCATGCTAGGAAATAGCGTTTGAAAATGTCTACGTATCGATGAAATAGAGTTCTAATGCTTCTCAAAACGGGATATCGCATCTCCATTCTATCTTCCATGATAAGTTATATTATTCATTGCGAAATGTTATGTATTACTCGACTACACTTCAAGTGAATGTAAATTCGACACTTCCTTGCTAGGAAATAGCGTTTCCAGATGTCTACGTATCGTAGCAATAGAGTTCCAATGCTTCTTAAATCGCGATATCGCATCTCATTTCTATGTTTCATGATAAGATATAATACTCATTGCGAAGTGCCAAGCATACCTCGTACTCACTTCAAAAGAATGTTAATGCGACACTTCCTTGCTGGGAAATTGCGTTTGCAGATGTCTCCGTATAGTAGCAATAGAGTTCTAACGCTTTTTAAAACGCGCTATCGCATTTCGTTTCTATGTTTCATGATAAGATATAAAATTTATTTGCGAGGTGTCATGTATACCTCGTATGCCCTTCATTAGAATATGAATGCGACACTTTCTTGCTAGGAAGTAGCGTTTGCAGATGTCTCCGTATCGAAGCAATAGAGATCTAATGCTTTTTAAATCGCGATAACGCATATCATTCCTATGTTTCATGATAAGATATAATATTCATTGTGGAGTGTTATGTATACCTCGTATACACTTCAAAAGAATGTAAATGCGACACTTCCTTGCTAGGGAATAGCGTTTCCAGATGTCTACGTATCGTAGCATTAGAGATCTAGTGCTTATCAAGTCGGGATATCGCATCTCATTTCTATGTTTCATGATAAGATATAATATTCATTGCGATGTGTCATGTATACCTCGTATTCACTTCAAAAGAATGTAAATGCGACACTTCCTTGTTAGGAAATAGCCTTTACAGGTGTCTACGTATCGTAGCAATAGAGTTCTAATGCTTCTTAAAACGCGATATCGCATCTCATTCCTATGTTTCGTGATAAGATGTAATATTCATTGCGAAGTGCCACGTATACCGCGTATTCAATTGAGAGGAATGTAAATGCGACACTTCCATGCTAGGAAATAGCGTTTGAAAATGTCTACGTATCGATGAAATAGAGTTCTAATGCTTCTCAAAACGGGATATCGCATCTCAATTCTATGTTTCATGATAAGATATAATATTCATTGCGAAGTGTCATGTATATCTCGTATTCACTTCAAAAGAATGCAAATGCGACACTTCCATGCTAGGAAATAGTGTTTCCAGATGTCTACGTATCGTAGCAATAGAGTTCTAATGCTTCTTAAAAGCCGATATCGCATCTCACTTCTGTTTCATGATAAGATATAGTATTCATTGCGAAGTGTCATGTAAGCTTCCTATTCACTTCAAAAGAATGTAAATGCGATACTTCCTTCCTAGGAAATAGCGTTTGCTGATGTCTACGTACCGATGCATTACAGTTCTAATGCTTCTTAAGACGCGAAATCGCTTCTCATTTCGATGTATCGTGATAAGATATAATATTTATTATGGTGTGTTATGTATACCTCGTATTCACGTCAAAAGAATGTAAATGCGACACTCCCTTGCTAGGAAATAACATGTGCAGATGTCTACGCATCGTAGCAATAGAGTTCTAGTGCTTCTTAAATCGCGATATCGCATCTCACTTCTATGTTACGAGATAAGATATAATATTCATTGCGAAGTGTCATGTACACCTCGCATTCACTTCAAAGGAATGTAAATGCGACACTTCCATGCTAGGAAATAGCGTTTGCAAATATCTGCGGATCGAGGCAATAGCGTTCTAATGCTTCTCAAAATGCCATATCGCATCTCATTTCCATGTTTCGTGATAAGATGTAATATTCATTGCGAAGTGTCATGTACACCTCGTATTCATTTCAAAAGAATGTAAATGCGACACTTCCATGCTAGGAAATAGCGTCTGCAGATGTCTACGCGTCGAGGCAATAGAGTTCTAATGCTTCTTAAATCGCGATATCGCATCTCACTTCTATGTTACGTGATAAGATATAATGTTCAATGCCAAGTGTCATGTATACCTCGTATTCACTTCAAAAGAATGTAAATGCGAATCTTCCTTGCTAGGAAATAGCGTTTGCAGATGTCTACGTATCGTAGCAACAGCGTTCTAATGCTTCTCAAAATGCCATATCGCATCTCATTTCCATGTTCCGTGATAAGATATAATATTCATTGCGAAGTGCCATGTACACCTCCTATTCACTTCAAAAGAATGTAAGTGCGACACTTCCATGCTAGGAAATAGCGTTTGCAGATGTCTCCGCATCGGGGCCATAGAGTTCTATTGCTTCTTAAATCGCGAAATCGCATCTCATTTATATGTTTCGTGATAAGTTATAATATTCATTGCGAAGTGTCATGTACACCTCGTATTCACTTCAGAGGAATGTAAATGCGACACCTGCTTGCTAAGAAATAGCGTCTTCAGATATCTACGTATCGTAGTAATAGAGTACTAATGCTTCTTAAAGCGCCGTATCGCGTCTCATTTCAATGTTTCATGATAAGATATAATATTCATTGCGAAGTGTCACTTATACCTCGTATTCACTTCAAATGAATGTAAATGCGACACTTCCTTGCTAGGAAATGGCATTTGCAGATGTCTACGCATCGAGGCAATAGTGCTCTAATGCTTCTTAAAACGCGATATCGCATCTCACTTCTATGTATCATGATAAGGTATAATATTCAGCGCGAAGTGGCATGTATACCTCGTATTCACTTCAATAGAATGTAAGTGCGACACTTCCTTGCTAGGAAATAGCGTTTGCAGATGTCTGCGTATCGAAGCAATAGTGTTCTAATGCCTCTTAAAACGTGATATCGCATATCATTTCTATGTTTCATGGTAAGATATAATATCCATTGCGAAGTGTCACTTATTCCTCGTATTCACTTCAAATGAATGTAAATGCGACACTTCCTTTCTAGGAAATAGCGTTTGCAGATGTCTACGTATCGATGCAATAGAGTTCTAATGCTTCTTAAAACGTGATGTCGCATTATATTTCTATGTTTCATGATAAGACATAATATCCATTGCGAAATGTCATGTATACCTCGTATTCACTTCAAATGAATGTAAATGCGACACTTCCTTGCTAGGAAATAGCGTTTGCAGATGTCTACGTATCGAGGCAATAGAGTTCTAATGGAGAGGGGTAGAGGTCCTTCTCACACCCGAGATCCATCCTGTTTGTCTCCATGGACTATGGCAGCGGTCTTATCGTTGCAGAGCTCTGGATCCTATCCTTCGGGCTTCAGGGTCTCTTCTTGCTCACTTCCCGACTCCTCCACCGTGGAGCCCGTCACGCTACCTCGGCGGCTTACAGCCGCGAACCTGCGGTCTTATTATCCGCCGAAGAGGCGTCTTATGGGTCGCTTCTTCCATCAGCTCGCCAGTCTAATCCGTAGAACGGAGAGAGAGAAACGAACGGTGGGGGGGGGGGGGGGGAGGTTCTACCATCGTGTATTTCATGCTCCTCGCAAATACAGCTATCGCGATGGTCCGTGTCGCGCTTCTCGCTTGAGTGGTGATCTTCGAGCTAGTCTAACCGAAGCAGGGGGGGGGGGTGAGCGAGCCTTGTGACTTCACCACGTCACAGTACATACAAATTTGCGATTAAGTAGCTATGTGTTCAAATTCAATTCCGAATAATTCACTAAAAAGCATCCCAGATAACAAACGGCAAGATAGTAGCGACACCATGCCGGCACTATATTGCCACTTCCGAGGAGTGTCAACTGATTCGTAGTCATCTGTGACCGGATTCGTTGACTAAAATTCCAGAACGTGTTACCAGCACGTTCTAGACAAGCGAATCGCGCAGAACCAGCACCATGGTGACACGCGTATCATCGCTCCATTCATGAATCTCCTCAGCAATGACGCAGGATCACATTTGGCAATGGGGAACCTGTGCTTTCATACAAATTAGAACCGTTAGAAGTCTGTAGATGTTCAGCATATGAGTATTGATAGACATTTTGATGGTCGTTTTCCTATATTTATAGTTATTGAGCGAGTCGTATATATTTCTCTCAATCCATCATAGATTAAAAATATTATTTATAAAAAAAATATTACTTATAAAATAAAAATTCATGCTGTTGCGTCCCTAACTTCGCCTTGTGTAATTTTTGAAATAACATGCTGTCATCGTATTTAATGTAACCCTTAATTGCATGAATTTGTAACAATAAATTGAAGAAAATATATATAAAATAAGTGTATATATTTTTATGTCAAAGTAATTATCGACTTTATGGAAAAAATCGCCCTATCGAGCTAGTTTATAGAAAATAATAAAATCGAGTTCTTATATCTTTGTTTTGTGCCGGTGTATCTATTTTGGAATCAAAATAAATAAATTGCACAGTTTAGTCATTTTTCATATTTGCTTATAATTTTTATGGAAACAGCTTCCCCATTAGTAAATGTCAGCCTACGCCACAACCACGCGTGTAGCTATGGTGAGCTGATAATGTCATTGTCACGGCCGTGTAGCCCGTGTGCTATATCTCGGTGCTTTAATAGTGCCGTGATACGAATGCCGCCCCAGTACTAACAGTATGCCATTTCGAAAGCTGAGTAGGAGCACTTTGTTAGCACAGTTCTGTCACGGAATTCGTTCCATCCGTTGTCATTGGCGTGCCAATCGCTGGCTGTTTGGGATATTGTAGTGCATGAGGCAGACTTGTTCCTTATCATCGTCAAGGAGATGGATTTTCACTCCCCCCTTTTTGAATTTTTTAAATTATTGTTTGGAATTTTTGCCGTTTCTGTGTCTCTATGACCGCATCGTGGATTCAACTTATGTACGATCTTTTTGGTCTTCATCTTTTGTTACATGTAATATTATATATGTGATGCACGTTTATTATGTAATGCTCGGATTTGTAAGCCTCAGATACTTTTACTCTTTGGTAAAGCAACTTATTCGATTAATATATATTTATTAGACATAGATATAAACAATTAGAAAAATGTTATCAAAACGCTATTAAATATGTTGTTGCAATTATATATTTAAGGTCTGAAGATGTAGATGCAATTAATGTCCGATATTTTACGTGATCCAATCGACGTATCAAGTGAGGCTATGAAATATAAAAATCTTTTACTATTCTTCGACCCCTTTACATGTTACATGAATGATAAGTTCTGCAAGACAAGAAGCCTGAATTAGTGAGATATCTAGGAACATAAGTAATTTGTAAGTAACACATCTTTTCTCTTTGAAATATTTGCCTTTGCATCGAATAGAACGTGTAGATATAATTGCCTGTTTTGTACCCATTTCGGTCCAATTCTATTATAGCCTTTGAGCAGAAGTAATATTGATTATACTTGATTTTTGCAATAGTTCTTTAATTAACAGATTTTATTAACCTAGAATCATCATTTGACGGATGTATCAATCTACTTTGTAGCTCCATCAGTTTCTCTTTCTGCTCGCTACTTTCCATTTTCAGTTCCGTATACTTATCCTTCATCACCATCATATATGTTGCGTAAAATTACAATAACATTTTGTCCTCAAATTTTGCGGATATTTCAATTAAATTTCCTTTGATTAAATAAGCGGAAATTAAAAAACAGTGGCACGTACCATTTCTTGGAAACGTTGTATCGTAATTTGCATCTGACTGTTTTGAAAGGCAAACACTTTACTTAACGTTTGCAATGATTCGGTTAGCGAAGTAAAGTAATATTCTACTTTCGAAATTGTTGGCTCTTGTAATTCTAAGGCAAATATATTCATCTGTCGACATCGTAAACATTGTTTTTTGGCAAAATTCCAGAATAACAGATATACTATAAGTAAAATAATAAACACCATAATATTAAATTTAACTCTGTTCATCGTTGCCTTGTTGGACACATCCATAACAATATACAGGGTGGGGCAGTAATAATTAGCATCTCAGATATCCACGAAACTATAAGTTTCATAGAAGTTTTTGCTAATATAAAATTGCATAGTACAATGGGGCCATCCGTTGATGAAAATAGTTTGTTTGTAAGTGGAGTTATGTTGGACATATGAAGGTTACCTTCATTTTTTAAAATGAATTGGTACGTCCATTCTTCCGTAGTACGATAGAGCATTTTAAAGCAAGTTTAACGATCTGTAACATGAAGGCATTGAAGGTTACAAAAAGTAAAGAAAGGCGATAATACTCACGGTTTTGATAGTAAATGAAACATACGTATTGGAAACAGTGGTGGAAGGCGTAATACTTACCGTTTACTTCACTGTGAATAAACACTTTTCGAAGGGCATTTCAATAGTTTGCAGCATAAGTTAAACATGATAAGATTAGTATTGGTTCGAATACGTTTAGTTAGGCTGTTCTTTGTGTCGTTCATTTTATAAGTACTGAGCTGCGGATTCCTGAGGACAGCTCACAAAATTGTTGAACTATGGAAGATTATCATTGTGAATTTCAATCAAAAGGTAATTAAATTCCATTAGATTGTAAACAGATCTCAATGTTTCATTTTAGATAGTAAGATTAAATACTCTTTACAAAACTGCAAGAATGGATACATACCTTTCTGTTATTATTACTTCATAAAGAATTATAATTGCAATTATATAGTTCATTACGATAAAAAATATTTCTCAGAAAATTCTAAATATTAAACAAAAGAATCAAGTAAAACATTTTTAATAATTACGAATATGAAAAATACTTGAACATTCCAATAGAAAGATGTCTAAACAGGAGCTAGAAAAGTCAAACATTCAATTTCAATTCCAGAATTCATCTATAAGAGGTAAAATGTTTCGAAAGATTTAATTACAGTCTTTAATGCAAGCAGTTGGGCAGTATTTCAATTTTTAAGAAAATTGATGAAAGTCAACCATTTTGAAGTGGTCAGAATCTTTGTCGTTTGAGCAATAAGTGAATAACAAACAACTGCATAAATTCCAGGCTTAAAAACTTATGGATTAAATCCTATGCAGACTCGTTTATGAGCGAGTTACTAAATAATAATCCACACTAAGTAATCATTTTAAAACTTAAACGATTACATCTCGCGAACTATCAAAGATATCAGAAGCGTGAAAAGTACGTGGATTATCAAAAACTCTTCTAAAAGAACGGACGAAGCCAATAGAAATCTTTGTTGAAGTAAGCAAGTTCTAAAGTTCTAAGCAACGCAATGGCCCTTATCTGCCTATGTTTCATAGCAAGTAAGTTCTGAATTTCTATAAAATCCGATGGAATTTCTCACTACTAACGTTTCAAAGTAAGTTCTCAAATTCTCAGTTCTACGTTTAAAACTATGTGTGTTCTATATATCTATGTAAAGTGATGGTTCCTATTAGTTGTGACGGAAACCTATATATAGTAAGTCAGGGAAGCTCGAAGGGGTTAATTATCTAAATGCTTTACGGTGTAAAACGTATTTTAATCTAAAGCGACCTACCGTTCGAAGGTATCCGCTCACGTACAACTTTTCTTGGGCGCCAGCTGCTCAGAAAGTAGCAAAGGGATAGACTACACGACCCCGGGAACCCTGGGGCGGAACAACCCTTGAAACATCGAAATGCTCCTCCTCTCGACTACGCCCAAGTACACACAATCAGGTCGCGAGATACTGAAGTCACGGCATGTTTATTTATGGTCTCGACGTGGGTTTAACTAACAAGGGCTACGGGAAACTACGCAACACGCCGCAAATTACCGGGTAGTATCTTTGGAAGTGTAGTCGAGGTATACATAATACTTCGCAATGAATATTATAACTTATCTTGAAACCCAGAAATGAGATGGGATATTGCGTTTTAGAAGCACTAGAACTCTAATGCTTCGATACGTAGATATCTGGAAACGCATTTTCCTAGCAAGGAATTGTGGCGTTTTCAGTCTTTTGTAGTGTAGACGAGGTATACACATCACTTATCACTGAATATTATATCATAGCATGAAACATAGAAATGAGATGTGATATCGCGTCTAAGAAGCATTAAAACTCTAATGCTTCTTTACGTGGACAACTGGAAACGCTATTTCCAAAGAAGGAAGTGTCGCATTTACATTCATTAGTATTGTAGACGAGGTATACAGAACACTTCGCAATGAATATTATATCTTATCCTGACACATAGAAATGAGTTGCGATATGGCGTTTTAGGAAGCATTGGAACTCTATTGATTCGATACGTAGACGTCTGGAAACGCTAATTCCTAAGAAGCAAGTGTCGCATTTACATTCATTGGTATTGTAGACGAGGTATACATAACACTTCGCAATGAATATTACATCTTATCATGAGACATAGAAATGAGAAGCGATAGCGCGTTTTGAGACGCATTAGAGCTCTATTGCCTCGATACGTAGACATCTGGAAAACTTATTCCTAAGAAGGAAGTGTGGCATTTACATGCTTTTGAAGTGTAGACGAGGTATACATAACACTTCGCAATGTATATTATATCTCATCATGAAACATAGAAATGAGATGCGATATCGCATTCTAAGCAGCATTAGTACTCTTAGCTTCGATACGTAGACATCTGTAAACGCATTTCCTAGCAACGAAGTGTGGCATTTACATTCTTTTGAAGTGCAACGAGGTATAGATAGCACTTCGCAATTAATATTATATCTTATCATGAAACATAGAACTGCGATGCGATATCGCGTTTTAAGGAGCATTACAACTCTATTGCTTCGATACGTAGACATGTGGAAACGATATTTCCTAGCAAGGAAGTGCGGCATTTACATTCTTTTCAAGTGTAGACGAGACATACATAACACTTCGCAATGAATATGATATCTTATCATGAAACGTAGAAATGAGATGCGTTATCGCGATTTAAGAAGCATTAGAACTCCATTGCTTCGATACGTGGACAACAGGAAACGCATTTCCTAGGATGGAAGTGTGCAATTTACATTCTATTGAAGTGTACACGACGTATCCATAACACTTCGCAATGAACATTATATCTTATCATGAAACACAGAATTGAGATGCGATATCGCGTTTAAAGAAGCAGTAGAACCCTATTACTGTGATACGTAGACATCTGAAAACGCATTTCCTAGCAAGGAAGTGTGGCATTCACATTCCTTTGAAGTGTAGTCGAGGTATACATAGCACATCGCAATGAATATTATATTGTATCATGAAACATAGAAATGAGATGCGTTATCGCGTTTTAAGAAGCATTAGAACTCCATTGCTTCGATACGTGGACTCCAGGAAACGCATTTCCTAGCAAGGAAGTGTGGCTTTCACATTCTTTTGAAGTGAAGACGAGGCATACATAACACTTCGCAATGAATATGATATCTTAACGTGAAACATAGAAATGAGATGCGATACCGCGTTTTAAAAAGCATTAGAACTCTATTGCAACGACACGCAGCCATCTGGAAACGCTATTTCCTAGCAAGGAAGTGTCGCATTCACATCCTTTTGAAGTGAATACGAGGTACACATGACACTTCGCAATGAATATTATATCTTATCATGAAACATAGAAGTGAGATGCGATATCGCGTTTTAAGGAGCATTAGAACTCTATTGCTACGATACGTAGACATCTGCAAAGGCTATTTCCTAGCGTGGAAGTGTCGCATTTACATTCTTTTGAAGTGAATACGAGGTATACATGACACATCGCAATGAATATTATATCTTATCATGAAACATAGAAGTGAGATGCGATATCGCGTTTTAAGAAGCATTAGCACTCTATTGCTACGATACGTAAACATCTGCAAACGCAATTCCTAGCATGCAAGTGTCGCATTTACATTCTTTTGAAGTGAATACGAGGAATACATGACACTTCGCAATGAATATTATATCTTATCATGAAACATAGATGTGAGATGCGACATCTCGTTTTAAGAAGTACTAGAACTCTATTCTTTCGATACGTGGTCATCTGGAAACGCTATTTCCTAGCACGGAAGTGTCGTATTTACATTCTTTTGAAGTGAATATGAGGTATGCAAGACACTCCATAATGAATATTATATCTTATCATGAAACATAGCCGTGAGATGCGATATCGCGTTTTAAGAAGCATTAGAACTCTATTGCTAAGATACGTAGACATCCGCAAACACTATTTCCTAGCAAGGAAGTGTCGCATTTACATTCTTTTGAGGTGAATACGAGGTATCACGTCCGGTGAAACTATTTTCCGTTGCTCCGGAGACTTTACAACACGAGCCTATTTTTCGGTAATTCGGTCCGCGGGAACGCGTTAAGACCGGGTCCGACAATTCGGCTGACGCGACACTAGCGAAAACACTAGCGATAATAAGGGAATGACCCTACCTTTCGATGACTTCTCTCTCGATTTGTACGTAGAAACGGCGTGGACGTTCGTTTGCTGGGATCGTAGCGGATTTCGTTCTGTTGGCTGCTACGGAAATATCGATCAGTCGCCAGTGAAGTGGAGGACGGCGGTCGGAATTCAGCGATGATGTTGAATGTGGCATAATCGGCGTGATGCGTCGTGGTGTCTGGATCGGAAGCACGACTCATTCACCAGGTTTTTCTGTACTTTCGACTAAGATCTGAGGGATAAGCGGCGGTCTCAACGTCACAAAGCCGATTTCTATACTCCTTCAATTTGATGAAGATCAACCCCAGTTGTATGGAAGAACCCGTGGAAGAATTCGTAGTTAAATGTAATGTTAAAAGTAGAATTAGTATTATAAACACTTGATAAAATTAATGGATGTGGAAATAGTAGACTTGGTAAAAGAACTTGTACTTGGATATAGTAAAAGTAAAAATAAAATATATCCTAGGTTTAAAGTATACAAGAACTGGAATTATTCTGAGACTAAGACTAATTTAAAATGGAAATAGAAATACGATGCCTGAACCCCACATTGAGGTGGCTAACGATCTAGAACCAGAGGTTTCGACTCCTCGGTAGGAGATCTCGAGTCAGAGTGTGTGCTCAGGAGACGCGTCTCTGACCTCCTCGGTTCACGGGGCGCTACGGTCGCGGAGGCTCGCGGTAGGGAGATCGCGGTCCCGCGAGTGGGGGACTCGCGTCTCGAGGCGGAGAGCGCGCGGTCCAGCGAGTTGGGAATCGCGGCTCGTGGTGGGGCTAGCGGCGCATGCCGCTGGCCGGACGCATCTTACTTAGTGTAACTTTGATCTATGAATTCTTATATATGCGTCATGATATGGTATGTATGTCCTAGCTTAGAAGTAATATATAGGTTCTAGCAGATCCTGTTCCCGGAATTGGAAAAGACCCCATTCAGGTGATGGGCTGCAGCTACGTCTTCCTGCAGGACGGATTCCTCGGTGCGAGGGAGATAGGGCTGCCCGTCCTTGGTGCGGGCGAGACAGGTATATTCGGTGGTGCGAGTGAGACACTGGTGCCCGGTACGAGCGAGACAGGTATACTCGGCGGTGCGAGTGAGGCAGCGGAACTCGGTGTGAGTGAGCGCGTACAGGTATGCGCGCGCGAACACTTCCAGTTGCTGGTTCTGCAGGGGAGTTTGGCTGGTTACATGCGTCCAGGGCTTGATGCTGGGGGGTGCGAAGAGGTTGATGGGTGGCAGGCGGTACTCCTGACGTCACAAAATGCGACACTTCCTTTCTAGGAAATTACGTTCCCAGATATCTCTGTATCGAAGCTATAGAGTTCTAATTCTCCTTAAAACGCGATATCGCATCTCATTTCTGTGTTTCATGGTAAGATATAATATTCATTGTGGAGTGCTATGTATTCCTAGCTTTCACTTCAAAAAAATGTAAATGCGACACTTCCCTGCTAGGAAATAGCGTCTGCAGGTGTCTACGTATCGTAGCAATAGGGTTCCAATGCTTCTTAAAACTCGATATCGCATCTCACTTCTGTGTTTCATGGTAAGATATAATATTCATTGTGGAGTGTTATGTATACCTAGTTTTCACTTCAAAAAGATGTAAATGCGACAATTCCTTGCTAGGAAATAGCGTCTGCCGGTGTCTACGTATCTTAGCAATAGAGTTCCAATGCTTCTTTAAACGCGATATCGCATCTCATATCTGTGTTTCATGATAAGATATAATATTCATTGCGAAGTGTCATGTATACCTCGTATTCACTTCAAAACAATGTAAATGCGACACTTCCTTGCTAGGAAGAAGCGTTTGCAGAAGCCTACGTATCGAAGCAGTAGAGCTCTAATGCTTCTCAGAACGCGATATCGCATCACATTTCTATGTTTCATGATAAGCTGTAATATACATTGCGAAGTGTTAGGTATTCCTCGTCTGCACTTCAAATGAATGTAAATGCGACATTTTGTTTCTAGGAAATAGCGTTTGCAGATGTCTACGTATCGAAGCAGTAGAGTTATAATGCATCGTAAATCGCGATATCGCATCTCATTTCTATGTTTCATGATAAGATATAGTATTCATTGTGCAATGTTATGTATACCTCGTATTCACTTCAAAAGAATGTAAATGCGACACATCCTTGCTAGGAAGTAGCGTTTGCAGATGTCTACGTATCGAAGCAATGGAGTTCTAGCGCCTCTTAAAACGCGATATCGCATCTCATTCCTATGTATCATGACAGAATATAATATTCAATGTGGAGTGTTATGTATACCTAGTATTTACATCAAAAAAATGTAAATGCGACACTTCCTTGCTAGGAAATAGCGTCTGCAGGTGTCTACGTATCGTAGCAATAGAGTTCTAATGCCACTTAAAATGCGATATCGCATCTCATTTCTGTGTTTCATGGTAAGATATAATATTCATTGTCGAGTGTTATGTATACCTAGTATTCACTTCAAAAAAATGTAAATGCGACACTTCCTTGTTAGGAAATAGCGTCTGCAGGTGCCTACGTATCGTAGCAATAGAGTTCCAATGCTTCTTAAAACGCGATATCGCATCTCATTTCTATGTATCATGATAAGATATAATATTCATTGTGCAGCGTTACGTATACCTCGTATTCGCTACAAAGGAATGTAAATGCGACACTTCCATGCTTGGAAGTAGCGTTTCCAGATGTCTAGGTATCGAAGCAACAGATTTCTAATGCTACTTAAAACGATATATCGCATCTCATTTCTATGTTTTATGATAAGATATAATATTCATTGCGGAGTGTCATGTAAAGCTCGTATTCTCTTCAAAAGAATGTTAATGCGACACTTCCTTGCTAGGAAATAGAGTTTGCAGATGTCTACGTATCGTAGCAATAGATTTCTAATGCTCCTTAAATCGCGATATCGCATCACATTTCTATGTTTCATGATGAGATATAATATTCATAGTGCAGTGTTACGTATACCTCGTATTCACTACAATGGAATGTAAATGCGACACTTCCATGCTAGGAAGTAGCGATTCCAGATGTCTAGGTATCGAAGCAATAGAGTTCTAATGCTTCTTATAACGCGATATCGCACCTCATTTCTATGTTTCATGATAAGATATAATATTCATTGCGGAGTGGCATGTATACCTCGCATACACTACAAATGAACGTAAATGCGACACTTCCTTGTTAGGAAATAGTGTTTCCAGATGTCTACGTATCGTAGCAATAGAGTTCTAATGCTTCTTAAAAGCCGATATCGCATCTCACTTCTATGTTTCATGATAAGATATAGTATTCATTGCGAAGTGTCATGTAAGCTTCCTATTCACTTCAAAAGAATGTAAATGCGATACTTCCTTCCTAGGAAATAGCGTTTGCTGATGTCTACGTACCGATGCATTACAGTTCTAATGCTTCTTAAGACGCGAAATCGCTTCTCATTTCGATGTTTCGTGATAAGATATAATATTTATTATGGTGTGTTATGTATACCTCGTATTCACGTCAAAAGAATGTAAATGCGACACTCCCTTGCAATTAGATAGCATATGCAGGTATCTACGTACCGTAGCAATACAGTTCTAATGCTGTTTAAATCGCGATATCGTATCTCATTTCCATGCTTCACTATAAGATATAATATTCATTGCGAGGTGTAATGTATACCTCGCATACACTTCCAATGAATGTGAATGCGACACTTCCTTGCTAGGAAGTAGCGTTTGCAGATGTCTACGTATCGTAGCAATAGAGTTCTAATGCATTTTAAATTGCGATATCGCATCTCATTTCTATGTATCATGATAAGATATAATATTCATTGCAAAGTGTCATGTATACCTCGCATACACTTAAAATGAATGTAATTGCGACACTTCCTTGCTAGGAAATAGCGTTTGCAGATGCCTACGTATCGTAGCAGTAGGGTTCTAATGCATCTTAAATCGCGATATCGCATCTCATTCCTATGTTTCATGATAAGATATAGTATTCATGGTGGAGTGTTATGTACACCTCGTATTCGCTTCAAAAGTATGTAAATGCAACACTTCCTTGCTAGGAAATAGCATTTTCTGATGACTACTTCTCGAAGCAATAGAGCTTTAATGATTCTTAAAACGCGATATCGCATCTCATTCCTATGTTTCATGATAAGATATAATAGTCTTTGCGAAGTGTTACGTATATTTCGTCTACACATCAAAAGAATGTAAATGCCACACTTCCTTGCTAGGAAATAGCGCTTCCAGATGTCTACGTATCGAAGCAGTTGAGTTCTAATGCTTCTTGTACCACGATATCGTATCTCATTTCTATGTTTCATGATAAGATATAATAGTCATTGCGAAGTGTTATGTATATCTCGTCTACACACCAAAAGAATGTAAATGCCACACTTCCTTGCTAGGAAATAGCGTTTACAGATGTCTAGGTATCGAAGCAATAGAGTTCTAATGCTTCTTAAAACGCGATATCGCATCTCAATTCTATGTTTCATGATAAGATATAATAGTCATTGCAAAGTGTAATGTATACCACGTCTGCACTTCAAAAGAATGTAAATGCCACACTTGCTTGCTAGGAAATGCGTTTCCAGATGTCTACGTATCGAAGCAATGGAGTTCTAATGCTTCCTAGAACGCGATATCGCATCTCATGTATGTTTCATGATAAGATGTAATGTTCATTGCGATGTGTTATGTGTACCTCGTCTACACTTCAAAAGAATGCAAATGCCACACTTCTTTGCTAGGAAATTGCGTTTCTAGATGTCTACGCATCGAAGCAATAGATTTCTAACTCTTTATAAAACGCGATATCGCATATTAATTCTAAGTCACATGATAAGATGTAATTTCAATGCAACGCGTTATGAATATCTCCTCTACACTTCAAATGAATGTAAATGGATCACTTCCTTGCTACGGAATATCGTTTCTATATCTGAAGGTTTAGAAGCAATAGAGTTCTAATGCTTCGTAGAACGCGGCTGCGCATCTTACTTCTATATTTCATGATAAGATGTAATATTCATAGCATCGCGTTATGTTTATCTGCTTCTGCATATGAATTGAGTGTGAACCCTACACTTTCTTGCCCGGGGATATCGTTTCTAGATGTCCAGGTGCGGAAGCATTTAATTTGTCATGCTTCATGCACCTCAATATTGCATTTCATATAAACAGTTCAAAGTAAGTTAGAAGGTTGTAAAGCTCTATGCATCGCATTATGCTTATCTGCTTCTGTGCTTTATAATGCTCTGGGATGTGGGAAGGTCCTCAACCATCCTTAACCTCCTAAAGAGAAGTCAAAAGTCCAGCGGCCCTGCAGGTGGGCCATGGGAGCGCGGCGCGCGAGGCGCTACGCAATTTAAATGATCAGGAGGATCCCCTCAGGGACACCCAAGATGGCGAGAAGAGGAAATCGCCGAAATCCACTGATCGATGGACTCGAACAATACCGAAGCCTACAGCCCACTCCACCAAGGAGCCCCGAGGAGGATGCAGGAGACCCGAGGACCACCAGCGAATTCAAGGAACCTGAAGAAGAGAACGTAAGAGCTTATTCGCTTAAGCGTTCCATTTCTTGTGTCGTATATTGTATGTTGTATCTTATATCGTGAAGCGAGTTATGATACCCGGTAATTTGCGGCGTGTTGCGTAGTTTCCCGTAGCCCTTGTTAGTTAAACCCACGTCGAGACCATAAATAAACATGCCGTGACTTCAGTATCTCGCGACCTGAGTGTGTGTACTTGACTAGGCGTAGTCGAGAGGAGGAGCATTTCGAAGTTTCAAGGGTTGTTCCGCCCCAGGGTTCCCGGGGTCGTGTAGTCTACCCCTTGGCTACTTTCTGGGCAGCTGGCCCCCAAGAAAAGTTGTACGTGAGCGGATACCTTGGAACGATAGATCGCTTTAGATTAAAGTACGTTTTACACCTTAAAGCACTTAGATAATTAACCCCTTCGAGCTTCCCTGACTTACTATATATAGGTTTCCGTCACAACTAATAGGAACCATCACTTTACATAGATATATAGAACACACATAGTTTTAAACGTAGAACTGAGAATTTTAGAACTTACTTTGAAACGTTAGTAGTGAGAAATTCCATCGGATTTCATAGAAATTCAGAACTTACTTGCTATGAAACATAGGCAGATAAGGGCCATCGCGTTGCTTAGAACTTTAGAACTTGCTTACTTCAACAAAGATTTCTATTGGCTTCGTCCGTTCTTTTAGAAGAGTTTTTGATAAACCACATACTTTTCACGCTTCTGATATTTTTGAAAGTTCGCGAGATACAATCGTTTAAGTTTTAAAATGATTACTTAGTGTGGATTATTATTTAGTAACTCGCTCATAAACGAGTCTGCATAGGATTTAATCCATAAGTTTTTAAGCCTGGAATTTATGCAGTTATTTGTTATTCACTTATTGCTCAAGCGACAAAGATTCTGACCACTTCAAAATTGACTTTCATCAATTTTCTTAAAAATTGAAATACTGCCCAACTGCTTGCATTAAAGACTGTAATTAAAGCTTTCGAAACATTTTACCTCTTATAGATGAATTCTGGAATTGAAATTGAATGTTTGACTTTCCTAGCTCCTGTTTAGACATCTTTCTATTGGAATGTTCAAGTATTTTTCATATTCGTAATTATTAAAAATGTTTTACTTGATTTCTTTATTTAATATTTAGAATTTTCTGAGAAATATTTTTTATCGTAATGAACTATATAATTGCAATTATAATTCTTTATGAAGTAATAATAACAGAAAGGTATGTATCCATTCTTGTAGTTTTGTAAAGATTATTTAATCTTACTATCTAAAATGAAACATTGAGATCTGTTTACAATCTAATGGAATTTAATTACCTTTTGATTGAAATTCACAATGATAATCTTCCATAGTTCAACAATTTTGTGAGCTGTCCTGAGGAATCCGCAGCTCAGTACTTATAAAATGAACGACACAAAGAACAGCCTAACCAAACGTATTCGAATCGATTTTTCAATACTAATCTTATCATGTTTAACTTATGCTGCAAACTATTGAAATGCCCTTCGAAAAGTGTTTATTCACAGTGAAGTAAACGGTAAGTATTACGCCTTCCACCACTGTTTCCAATACGTATGTTTCATTTACTATCAAAACCGTGAGTATTATCGCCTTTCTTTACTTTTTGTAACCTTCAATGCCTTCATGTTACAGATCGTTAAACTTGCTATAAATGCTCTATCGTAATACGGAAGAATGGACATACCAATTCATTTTAAAAAATGAAGGTAACCTTCATATGTCCAACATAACTCCACTTAGAAAAAAACTATTTTCATCAACGGATGGGCCCTTTGTACTATGCAATTTTATATTAGCAGAAACTTCTATGAAACTTATAGTTTCGTAGATATCTGAGGTGCTACTTATTACTGCCCCACCCTGTATATTGTTATGGATGTGTCCAACAAGGCAACGATGAACAGAGTTAAATTTAATATTATGATGTTTATTACTTTACTTATAGTATATTTGTTTTTCTGGAACTTTGCCAAAAAACAATGTTCACGATGTCGACAGATGAATATATTTGCCTTTGAATTACAAGAGCCAACAATTTCGAATGTAGAATATTTCTTTACTTCGCTAACCGAATCACTGCAAACGTTAAGTAAAGTGCGTGCCTTTCAAAACAGTCAGATGCAAATTACGATACAACGTTTCCAAGAAATGGTACGTGCCACTGTTTTTTAATTTCCGTTTATTTAATCAAAGGAAATTTAATTGAAATATCCGCAAAATTTGAGGACAAAAAGTTATTGTAATTTTACGCAACATATATGATGGTGATAAAGGATAAGTATACGGAACTGAAAATGGAAAGTAGCGAGCAGAAAGAGAAACTGATGGAGCTACAAAGTAGATTGATACATCCGTCAAATGATGATTCTAGGTTAATAAAATCTGTTAATCAAAGCACTATTGCAAAAATCAAGTATAATCAATATTACTTCTGCTCAAAGGCTATAATAGAATTGGACCAAAATGGGTACAAAACAGGCAATTATATCTATACGTTCTATTCTATGCAAAGGCAAATATTTCAAAGAGAAAAGATGTGTTACTTACAAATTACTTATGTTCCTAGATATCTCACTAATTCAGGCTTATTGTCTTGCAGAACTAATCATTCATTTAACATGTAAAGGGGTCGAAGAATAGTAAAAGATTTTTATATTTCATAGCCTCACTCGATACGTCGATTGGATCACGTAAAATATCGGACATTAATTGCATCTACATCTTCAGACCTTAAATATATAATTGCAACATCATATTTAATAGCGTTTTAATAACATTTTTCTAATTGTTTATATCTATGTCTAATAAATATATATTAATCGAATAAGTTGCTTTACCAAAGAATAAAAGTATCTGAGGCTTACAAATCGGAGCATTACATAACAAACGTGTATCACATATATAATATTACATGTAACAAAAGATGAAGACCAAAAAGATCGTATATAAGTTGAATCCACATTGCGGTCATAGAGATACAGAAACGGCAAAAATTCCAAACAATAATTTAAAAAATTCAAAAAGGGGGGAGTGAAAATCCATCTCCCTGACGATGATAAGGAACAAGTCTGCCTCATGCACTACAATATCCCAAACAGCCAGCGATTGGCACGCCAATGACAACGGATGTAACGAATTCCGTGACAGAACTGTGCTAACAAAGTGCTCGTACTCAGCTTTCGAAATGGCTTACTGTTAGTGCTGGGACGGCATTCGTATCACGGCACTATTAAAGCACCGAGATATAGCACACGGGCTACGCGGCCATGACAATGACAATATCAGCTCACCATAGCTACACGCGTGGTTGTGGCGTAGGCTGACATTTACTAGTGGGGAAGCTGTTTCCATAAAAATTATAAGCAAATATGAAAAATGACTAAACTATGCAATTTATTTATTTTGATTCCAAAATAGATACACCGGCACAAAACAAAGATATAAGAACTCGATTTTATTATTTTCTATAAACTAGATCGATAGGGCGATTTTTTCCATAATGTCGATAATTACTTTGTCATAAAAATATATACACTTATTTTATATATATTTTCTTCAATTTATTGTTACAAATTCATGCAATTGAGGGTTACATTAAATACGATGACAGCATGTTATTTCAAAAATTACACAAGGCGAAGTTAGGGACGTAACAGCATGAATTTTTATTTTATAAGTAATATTTTTTTTATAAATAATATTTTTAGTCTATGATGGATTGAAAGAAATATATACGACTCGCTCAATAACTATAAATATAGGAAAACGACCATCAAAATATCTATCAATACTCATATGCTGAACATCTACTGACATCTAACGGTTCTAATTTGTATGAAAGCACAGGTTCCCCATTGCCAAATGTGATTCTGCGTCATTGCTGAGGAGATTCATGAATGGAGCGATGATACGCGTGTCACCATGGTGCTGGTGCTGCGCGATTCGCTTGTCTAGAACGTGCTGGTAACACGTTCTGGCATTTTAGTCAACGAATCCGGTCACAGATGACTACGAATCAGATGACACTCCTCGGAAGTGGCAATATAGTGCCGGCATGGTGTCGATACCAGCTTGCCGTTTGTTATCTGGGATGCTTTTTAGTGCATTATTCGGAATTGAATTTGAACACATAGCTACATAATCGCAAATTTCTATGTACTGTGACGTGGTGAAGTCACAAGGCTCGCTCACCCCCCCCCCCCCCCTGCTTCGGTTAGTCTAGATCGCAGATCACCACCCATGCGACAAGCGCGACACGGACCATCGCGATAGCTGTATTTGCGAGGAGCGTGAAATACACGATGGTAGAACCTCCCCCCCCCCCCCCCTTTCGTTTCTCTCTCACCGTTCTACGGATTAGACTGGCGAGCTGATGGAAGAAGCGACCCATAAGACGCCTCTTCGGGGGATAATAAGACCGCAGGTTTGCGGAAGGGCTGTGCGCCGAGGTAGCGTGACGGGCTCGACGGTGGAGCAGTCGGGAAGTGAGCAAGAAGAGGCCCTGAAGCCCGAAGGATAGGATCCAGAGCTATGCAACGGTAAGACCGCTGCCATAGTCCATGGAGACAAACAGGATGGTTCTCGGGTGTGAGAAGGACCTCTAAACCTCCCCATTAGAACTCTATTGCTTCGATACGTAGACATCTGGAAACGCAATTCCCTAGCAAGGAAGTGTTGCATTTACATTCTTTTGTAGTGTAGACGAGGTGTGAATAACACTTCGCAATGAACATTACATCTTATCATGCAGCATAGAAATGAGATGCGATATCGCGTTTTAAGAAGCATTAGAACTTTATTGCTTCGATAGGTAGACATCCGGAAACGCATTTTCTCTTAGCCAGGATGTGTGGCATTTATATTCTTTTGAAGTGTAGACGAGGTATACATGACACTTCGCAATGAAGATTATATCTTATCATGAAACATAGAAATGAGATGCGATATCGCGTTCTAAGAAGCAATAGAACACTATTGCTTCGATACGTAGATATATGAAAACGCTATTTCCTAGTGAGGAAGTGTGGCATTTACATTTTTTGAAGTGTACGCGAGGTATACATGACACTTCGCAATGAATATTATATCTCATCATAAAGCATAGAAGTGAGATGCGATTTCGCATTTAACAAGCACTAGAACTCTATTGCTACGATACGCAGACATCTGCAAACGCTATTTCCTAGCAAGGAAGTGTCGCATTTACATTCTTTTGAAGTGTAGACGAGGGATACATAACATTTCGCAATGAATATTATATCTTATCATAAGACATAGAAATGAGATGCGATATCTCGTTTTAAAAAGCATTAGAACTCTATTGCTACGATACGTAGACATCTGCAAACGTTATTTCCTAGCAAGGAAGTGTAGCATTTACATTCATATGAAGTGTAGACGAGGAATATATGACACTTCGCAATGAGTATTATACCCTATCGTGAAACACAGAAGTGAGATGCGATATCGGGTTTTAACAAGCATTAGTACGCCAATTGCTACGATACATAGACATCTGCATACGCTATTTCCTAGCATGGAAGTGTCGCGTTTACATTCTTTTGAAGTGATTACGAGGTATACATGACACTTCGCAATGAATATTATATCTTATCATGAAACATAGCAATGAGATGCGATATCCCGTTATAAGAGGCATTTGAACTCTATTGCTACGATACGTAGACATCTGAATACGCTATTTCCTAGCAAGGAAGTGTCGCATTGACATTCTTTTGAAGTGAATGCGAGGTATACATGACACTTCGCAATGAATATTATATCTTATCATGAAGCATAGAAATGAGATGCGATATCGCGTTCTGAGAAGCATGAGAACTCTATTGCTACGATACGCAGACATCTGCAAACGCTATTTCCGAGCAAGGAGGATTCGCATTTACATTCTTTTGATGTGAATACGAGGTATACATGACACTTCGCAATGAATATTATATCTTATCACGAAACATAGAAGAGAGATGCGATATCGCGTTTTAAGAAGCTTTAGAACGCTATTGCTGCGATACGTAGACATCTGCAAACGCTATTTCCTAGCAAGCAATAGTCGCATTTACATTCACTCGAAGTGAATACGAGGTATACATGACACTTCGCAATGAATATTATATTTTATCACGAAACATAGAAATGAGATGCGATATCGCGATTTAAGTAGCATTAGAACTCTATTGCTACGATACGTAGGCATCTGCAAACGCTATTTCCTAGCAAGCAATAGTCGCATTTAATTCTTTTGAAGAGAATAGGAGGTATACATGACACTTCGCAATGAATATTATATCTTATCATGAAGCATAGAAATGAGATGCGATATCGCGTTCTGAGAAGCATTAGAACTCTATTGCTACGTTACGTAGACATCTGCAAACGCTATTTCCTAGCAAGCAATAGTCGCATTTACACTCTTTTGAAGTGAATACGAGGTATACATGACACTTCGCAATGAATATTATATCTTATCACGAAACATATAAATGAGATGTGATATCGCGATATAAGTAGCATTAGAACGCTATTGCTACGATGCGTAGACATCTGCAAACGTTATTTCCTAGCAAGCAATAGTCGCATTTACATTCTTTTGTAGTGAATACGAGGTATACATGACACTTCGCAATGTATATTATATCTTATCATGAAGCATAGAAATGAGTTGCGATATCGCGTTCTGAGAAGCATTAGAACCCTATTGCTACGTTACGTAGACATCTGCAAACGCTATTTCCGAGCAAGGAAGATTCGCATTTACATTCTTCTGAAGTGAATACGAGGTATACATGACACTTCGCAATGAATATTATATCTTATCACGAAACATAGAAATGAGATGCGATATCGCGATTTAAGTAGCATTAGAACTCTATTGCTACGATACGTAGACATCTGCAAACACTATTTCCTAGCAAGCAATAGTCGCATTTAATTCTTTTGAAGTGAATAGGAGGTATACATGACACTTCGCAATGAATATTATATCCTACCATGAAACATAGAAGAGAGATGCGATATCGCGTTTTAAGAAGCATTAGAACGCTATTGCTACGATGCGTAGACATCTGCAAACGCAATTTCCTAGCAAGAAATAGTCGCATTTACATTCTTTTGAAGTGAATACGAGGTATACATGACACTTCGCAATGAATATTATATCTTATCACGAAACATATAAATGAGATGTGATATCGCGATGTAAGTAGCATTAGAACTCTATTGCTACGTTACGTAGACATCTGCAAACGCTATTTACGAGCAAGGAAGATTCGCATTTACATTCTTTTGAAGTGAATACGAGGTATACATGACACTTCGCAATGAATATTATGTCTTATCACGAAACATAGAAATGAGATGCGATATCGCGATTTAAGTAGCATTAGAACTCTATTGCTACGATACCTAGACATCTGAATACGCTATTTCCTAGCAAGGAAGTGTCGCATTGACATTCTCTTGAAGTGAATACGAGGTATACATGACACTTCGCAATGAATATTCTATCTTATCATGAAGCATAGAAATGGGATGCGATATCGCGTTCTGAGAAGCATAAGAACTCTATTGCTACGTTACGTAGACATCTGCAAACGCTATTTCCGAGCAAGGAAGATTCGCATTTACATTCTTTTGAAGTGAATACGAGGTATACATGACACTTCGCAATGAATATTATATCTTATCACGAAACATAGAAATGAGATTCGATATCGCGATTTAAGTAGCATTAGAACTCTATTGCTACGATATGTAGACATCTGCAAACACTATTTCCTAGCAAGCAATAGTCGCATTTAATTCTTTTGAAGTGAATAGGAGGTATACATGACACTTCGCAATGAATATTATATCTTATCATGAAACATAGAGGAGAGATGCGATATCGCGTATTAAGAAGCATTAGAACGCTATTGCTACGATGCGTAGACATCTGCAAACGCTATTTCCTAGCAAGCAATAGTCGCATTTACATTCTTTTGAAGTGAATACGAGGTATACATGACACTTCGCAATGAATATTATATCTTATCACGAAACATATAAATGAGATGTGATATCGCGATATAAGTAGCATTAGAACTCTATTGCTACTTTAGGTAGACATCTGCAAACGCTATTTCCTAGCAAGCAATAGTCGCATTTACACTCTTTTGAAGTGAATACGAGGTATACATGACACTTCGCAATGAATATTATATCTTATCACGAAACATATAAATGAGATGTGATATCGCGATATAAGTAGCATTAGAACTCTTTTGCTACGATAGGTAGACATCTGCAAACGCTATTTCCTAGCAAGCAATAGTCGCATTTACATTCATTCGAAGTGAATACGTGGTATACATGACACTTCGCAATGATTATTATATCTTATCACGAAACATAGAAATGAGATGCGATATCGCGATTTATGTAGCATTAGAACTCTATTGCTACGATACGTAGACTTCTGCAAACGCTATTTCCTAGCAAGCAATAGTCGCATTGGCATTCTTTTGAAGTGAATACGAGGTACACATGACACTTCGCAATGAATATTATATCTTATCATGAAGCAAGGAATGAGATGCGATATCGCGTTCTGAGAAGCATTAGAACGCTATTGCTACGATGCGTAGACATCTGCAAACGCTATTTCCTAGCAAGCAATAGTCGCATTGACATTCTTTTGAAGTGAATACGAGGTATACATGACACTTCGCAATGAATATTATATCTTATCATGAAGCATAGAAATGAGATACGATATCGCGTTCTGAGAAGCATTAGAACTCTATTGCTACGTTACGTAGACATCTGCAAATGCTATTTCCGAGCAAGGAAGATTCGCATTTACATTCTTTGGAAGTGAATACGAGGTATACATGACACTTCGCAATGAATATTATATCTTATCACGAAACATATAAATGAGATGTGATATCGCGGTATAAGTTGCATTAGAACGCTATTGCTACGATGAGTAGACATCTGCAAAACGTTATTTCCTAGCAAGCAATAGTCGCATTTACATTCTTTTGTAGTGAATACGAGGTATACATGACACTTCGCAATGAATATTATATCTTATCATGAAGCATAGAAATGAGATACGATATCGCGTTCTGAGAAGCATTAGAACTCTATTGCTACGTTACGTAGACATCTGCAAATGCTTTTTCCGAGCAAGGAAGATTCGCATTTATATTCTTTGGAAGTGAATACGAGGTATACATGACACTTCGCAATGAATATTATATCTTATCACGAAACATATAAATGAGATGTGATATCGCGGTATAAGTTGCATTAGAACGCTATTGCTACGATGAGTAGACATCTGCAAACGTTATTTCCTAGCAAGCAATAGTCGCATTTACATTCTTTTGTAGTGAATACGAGGTATACATGACACTTCGCAATGAATATTATATCTTATCACGAGACATAGAAATGAGATGCGATATCGCGATTTAAGTAGCATTAGCACTCTATTGCTACGATACGTAGACATCTGAATACGCTATTTCCTAGCAAGGAAGTGTCGCATTGACATTCTCTTGAAGTGAATACGAGGTATACATGACACTTCGCAATGAATATTCTATCTTATCATGAAGCATAGAAATGAGATGCGATATCGCGTTCTGAGAAGCATAAGAACTCTATTGCTACGTAACGTAGACATCTGCAAACGCTATTTCCGAGCAAGGAAGATTCACATTTACATTCTTTTTGAAGTGAATACGAGGTATACATGACACTTCACAATGAATATTATATGTTATCACGAAACATAGAAATGAGATGCGATATCGCGATTTAAGTAGCATTAGAACTCTACTGCTACGAAACGTAGACATCTGCAAACACTATTTCCTAGCAAGCAATAGTCGCATTTAATTCTTTTGAAGTGAACAGGAGGTATACATGACACTTCGCAATGAATATTATATCCTATCATGAAACATAGAAGAGAGATGCGATATCGCGTTTTAAGAAGCATTAGAACGCTATTGCTACGACGCGTAAACATCTGCAAACGCTATTTCCTAGCAAGAAATAGTCGCATTTACATTCTCTTGAAGTGAATACGAGGTATACATGACACTTCGCAATGAATATTATATCTTATCACGAAACATATAAATGAGATGTGATATCGCGATATAAGTAGCATTAGAACGCTATTGCTACGATGCGTAGACATCTGCAAACGTTATTTCCTAGCAAGCAATAGTCGCATTTACATTCTTTTGTAGTGATACGAGGTATACATGACACTTCGCAATGAATATTATATCTTATCATGAAACATAGAAGAGAGATGCGATATCGCGTTCTGAGAAGCATTAGAACTCTATTGCTACGTTACGTAGACATCTGCAAACGCTATTTCCGAGCAAGGAAGATTCGCATTTACATCTTTTGAAGTGAATACGAGGTATACATGACACTTCGCAATGAATATTATATCTTATCACGAAACATAGAAATGAGATTCGATATCGCGGATTTAAGTAGCATTAGAACTCTATTGCTACGATATGTAGACATCTGCAAACACTATTTCCTAGCAAGCAATAGTCGCATTTAATTCTTTGAAGTGAATAGGAGGTATACATGACACTTCGCAATGAATATATATCTTATCATGAAACATAGAGGAGAGATGCGATATCGCGTATTAAGAAGCATTAGAACGCTATTGCTACGATGCGTAGACATCTGCAAACGCTATTCTAGCAAGCAATAGTCGCATTTACACTCTTTTGAAGTGAATACGAGGTATACATGACACTTCGCAATGAATATTATATCTTATCACGAACATATAAATGAGATGTGATATCGCGATATAAGTAGCATTAGAACTCTTTTGCTACGATAGGTAGACATCTGCAAACGCTATTTCCTAGCAAGCAATAGTCGCATTTACATTCATTCGAAGTGAATACGTGGTATACATGACACTTCGCAATGATTATTATATCTTATCACGAAACATAGAAATGAGATGCGATATCGCGATTTATGTAGCATTAGAACTCTATTGCTACGATACGTAGACTTCTGCAAACGCTATTTCCTAGCAAGCAATAGTCGCATTGGCATTCTTTTGAAGTGAATACGAGGTACACATGGACACTTACGCAATGAATATTATATCTTATCATGAAGCAAAGAAATGAGATGCGATATCGCGTTCTGAGAAGCATTAGAACGCTATTGCTACGATGCGTAGACATCTGCAAACGCTATTTCCTAGCAAGCAATAGTCGCATTGACATTCTTTTGAGTGAATACGAGGTATACATGACACTTCGCAATGATATTATATCTTATCATGAAGCATAGAAATGAGATACGATATCGCGTTCTGAGAAGCATTAGGAACTCTATTGCTACGTTACGTAGACATCTGCAAATGCTATTTCCGAGCAAGGAAGATTCGCATTTACATTCTTTGGAAGTGAATACGAGGTATACATGGACACTTCGCAATGAATATTATATCTTATCACGAAACATATAAATGAGATGTGATATCGGCGGTATAAGTTGCATTAGAACGCTATTGCTACGATGAGTAGACATCTGCAAACGTTATTTCCTAGCAAGCAATAGTCGCATTTACATTCTTTTGTAGTGAATACGAGGTATACATGACACTTCGCAATGAATATTATATCTTATCATGAAGCATAGAAATGAGATACGATATCCCCGTTTTAAGAGGCATTTGAACTCTATTGCTACGATACGTAGACATCTGAATACGCTATTTCCTAGCAAGGAGTGTCCGCATTGACATTCTTTTGAAGTGAATGCGAGGTATACATGACACTTCGCAATGAATATTATATCTTATCATGAAGCATAGAAAATGAGATGCGATATCGCGTTCTGAGAAGCATGAGACTCTATTGCTACGATACGCAGACATCTGCAAACGCTATTTCCGAGCAAGGAGGATTCGCATTACATTCTTTTGATGTGAATACGAGGTATACATGACACTTCGCAATGAATATTATATCTTATCACGAAACATAGAAGAGAGATGCGATATCGCGTTTTAAGAAGCTTTAGAACGCTATTGCTGCGATACGTAGACATCTGCAAACGCTATTCCTAGCAAGCAATAGTCGCATTTACATTCACTCGAAGTGAATACGAGGTATACATGACACTTCGCAATGAATATTATATTTTATCACGAAACATAGAAATGAGATGGCGATATCGCGATTTAAGTAGCTATTAGAACTCTATTGCTACGATACGTAGGCATCTGCAAACGCTATTTCCTAGCAAGCAATAGTCGCATTTAATTCTTTTGAAGAGAATAGGAGGTATACATGACACTTCGCAATGAATATTATATCTTATCATGAAGCATAGAAATGAGATGCGATATCGCGTTCTGAGAAGCATTAGAACTCTATTGCTACGTTACGTAGACATCTGCAAACGCTATTTCCTAGCAAGCAATAGTCGCATTTACACTCTTTTGAAGTGAATACGAGGTATACATGACACTCGCAATGAATATTATATCTTATCACGAAACATATAAATGAGATGTGATATCGCGATATAAGTAGCATTAGAACGCTATTGCTACGATGCGTAGACATCTGCAAACGTTATTTCCTAGCAAGCAATAGTCGCATTTACATTCTTTTGTAGTGAATACGAGGTATACATGACACTTCGCAATGTATATTATATCTTATCATGAAGCATAGAAATGAGATGCGATATCGCGTTCTGAGAAGCATTAGAACCCTATTGCTACGTTACGTAGACATCTGCAAACGCTATTTCCGAGCAAGGAAGATTCGCATTTACATTCTTCTGAAGTGAATACGAGGTATACATGACACTTCGCAATGAATATTATATCTTATCACGAAACATAGAAATGAGATGCGATATCGCGATTTAAGTAGCATTAGAACTCTATTGCTACGATACGTAGACATCTGCAAACACTATTTCCTAGCAAGCAATAGTCGCATTTAATTCTTTTGAAGTGAATAGGAGGTATACATGACACTTCGCAATGAATATTATATCCTACCATGAAACATAGAAGAGAGATGCGATATCGCGTTTTAAGAAGCATTAGAACGCTATTGCTACGATGCGTAGACATCTGCAAACGCAATTTCCTAGCAAGAAATAGTCGCATTTACATTCTTTTGAAGTGAATACGAGGTATACATGACACTTCGCAATGAATATTATATCTTATCACGAAACATATAAATGAGATGTGATATCGCGATGTAAGTAGCATTAGAACTCTATTGCTACGTTACGTAGACATCTGCAAACGCTATTTCCGAGCAAGGAAGATTCGCATTTACATTCTTTTGAAGTGAATACGAGGTATACATGACACTTCGCAATGAATATTATGTCTTATCACGAAACATAGAAATGAGATGCGATATCGCGATTTAAGTAGCATTAGAACTCTATTGCTACGATACCTAGACATCTGAATACGCTATTTCCTAGCAAGGAAGTGTCGCATTGACATTCTCTTGAAGTGAATACGAGGTATACATGACACTTCGCAATGAATATTCTATCTTATCATGAAGCATAGAAATGGGATGCGATATCGCGTTCTGAGAAGCATAAGAACTCTATTGCTACGTTACGTAGACATCTGCAAACGCTATTTCCGAGCAAGGAAGATTCGCATTTACATTCTTTTGAAGTGAATACGAGGTATACATGACACTTCGCAATGAATATTATATCTTATCACGAAACATAGAAATGAGATTCGATATCGCGATTTAAGTAGCATTAGAACTCTATTGCTACGATATGTAGACATCTGCAAACACTATTTCCTAGCAAGCAATAGTCGCATTTAATTCTTTTGAAGTGAATAGGAGGTATACATGACACTTCGCAATGAATATTATATCTTATCATGAAACATAGAGGAGAGATGCGATATCGCGTATTAAGAAGCATTAGAACGCTATTGCTACGATGCGTAGACATCTGCAAACGCTATTTCCTAGCAAGCAATAGTCGCATTTACATTCTTTTGAAGTGAATACGAGGTATACATGACACTTCGCAATGAATATTATATCTTATCACGAAACATATAAATGAGATGTGATATCGCGATATAAGTAGCATTAGAACTCTATTGCTACTTTAGGTAGACATCTGCAAACGCTATTTCCTAGCAAGCAATAGTCGCATTTACACTCTTTTGAAGTGAATACGAGGTATACATGACACTTCGCAATGAATATTATATCTTATCACGAAACATATAAATGAGATGTGATATCGCGATATAAGTAGCATTAGAACTCTTTTGCTACGATAGGTAGACATCTGCAAACGCTATTTCCTAGCAAGCAATAGTCGCATTTACATTCATTCGAAGTGAATACGTGGTATACATGACACTTCGCAATGATTATTATATCTTATCACGAAACATAGAAATGAGATGCGATATCGCGATTTATGTAGCATTAGAACTCTATTGCTACGATACGTAGACTTCTGCAAACGCTATTTCCTAGCAAGCAATAGTCGCATTGGCATTCTTTTGAAGTGAATACGAGGTACACATGACACTTCGCAATGAATATTATATCTTATCATGAAGCAAAGAAATGAGATGCGATATCGCGTTCTGAGAAGCATTAGAACGCTATTGCTACGATGCGTAGACATCTGCAAACGCTATTTCCTAGCAAGCAATAGTCGCATTGACATTCTTTTGAAGTGAATACGAGGTATACATGACACTTCGCAATGAATATTATATCTTATCATGAAGCATAGAAATGAGATACGATATCGCGTTCTGAGAAGCATTAGAACTCTATTGCTACGTTACGTAGACATCTGCAAATGCTATTTCCGAGCAAGGAAGATTCGCATTTACATTCTTTGGAAGTGAATACGAGGTATACATGACACTTCGCAATGAATATTATATCTTATCACGAAACATATAAATGAGATGTGATATCGCGGTATAAGTTGCATTAGAACGCTATTGCTACGATGAGTAGACATCTGCAAACGTTATTTCCTAGCAAGCAATAGTCGCATTTACATTCTTTTGTAGTGAATACGAGGTATACATGACACTTCGCAATGAATATTATATCTTATCATGAAGCATAGAAATGAGATACGATATCGCGTTCTGAGAAGCATTAGAACTCTATTGCTACGTTACGTAGACATCTGCAAATGCTTTTTCCGAGCAAGGAAGATTCGCATTTATATTCTTTGGAAGTGAATACGAGGTATACATGACACTTCGCAATGAATATTATATCTTATCACGAAACATATAAATGAGATGTGATATCGCGGTATAAGTTGCATTAGAACGCTATTGCTACGATGAGTAGACATCTGCAAACGTTATTTCCTAGCAAGCAATAGTCGCATTTACATTCTTTTGTAGTGAATACGAGGTATACATGACACTTCGCAATGAATATTATATCTTATCACGAGACATAGAAATGAGATGCGATATCGCGATTTAAGTAGCATTAGCACTCTATTGCTACGATACGTAGACATCTGAATACGCTATTTCCTAGCAAGGAAGTGTCGCATTGACATTCTCTTGAAGTGAATACGAGGTATACATGACACTTCGCAATGAATATTCTATCTTATCATGAAGCATAGAAATGAGATGCGATATCGCGTTCTGAGAAGCATAAGAACTCTATTGCTACGTAACGTAGACATCTGCAAACGCTATTTCCGAGCAAGGAAGATTCACATTTACATTCTTTTGAAGTGAATACGAGGTATACATGACACTTCACAATGAATATTATATGTTATCACGAAACATAGAAATGAGATGCGATATCGCGATTTAAGTAGCATTAGAACTCTACTGCTACGAAACGTAGACATCTGCAAACACTATTTCCTAGCAAGCAATAGTCGCATTTAATTCTTTTGAAGTGAACAGGAGGTATACATGACACTTCGCAATGAATATTATATCCTATCATGAAACATAGAAGAGAGATGCGATATCGCGTTTTAAGAAGCATTAGAACGCTATTGCTACGACGCGTAAACATCTGCAAACGCTATTTCCTAGCAAGAAATAGTCGCATTTACATTCTCTTGAAGTGAATACGAGGTATACATGACACTTCGCAATGAATATTATATCTTATCACGAAACATATAAATGAGATGTGATATCGCGATATAAGTAGCATTAGAACGCTATTGCTACGATGCGTAGACATCTGCAAACGTTATTTCCTAGCAAGCAATAGTCGCATTTACATTCTTTTGTAGTGAATACGAGGTATACATGACACTTCGCAATGAATATTATATCTTATCATGAAACATAGAAGAGAGATGCGATATCGCGTTCTGAGAAGCATTAGAACTCTATTGCTACGTTACGTAGACATCTGCAAACGCTATTTCCGAGCAAGGAAGATTCGCATTTACATTCTTTTGAAGTGAATACGAGGTATACATGACACTTCGCAATGAATATTATATCTTATCACGAAACATAGAAATGAGATTCGATATCGCGATTTAAGTAGCATTAGAACTCTATTGCTACGATATGTAGACATCTGCAAACACTATTTCCTAGCAAGCAATAGTCGCATTTAATTCTTTTGAAGTGAATAGGAGGTATACATGACACTTCGCAATGAATATTATATCTTATCATGAAACATAGAGGAGAGATGCGATATCGCGTATTAAGAAGCATTAGAACGCTATTGCTACGATGCGTAGACATCTGCAAACGCTATTTCCTAGCAAGCAATAGTCGCATTTACATTCTTTTGAAGTGAATACGAGGTATACATGACACTTCGCAATGAATATTATATCTTATCACGAAACATATAAATGAGATGTGATATCGCGATATAAGTAGCATTAGAACGCTATTGCTACGATGCGTAGACATCTGCAAACGTTATTTCCTAGCAAGCAATAGTCGCATTTACATTCTTTTGTAGTGAATACGAGGTATACATGACACTTCGCAATGAATATTATATCTTATCATGAAACATAGAAGAGAGATGCGATATCGCGTTCTGAGAAGCATTAGAACTCTATTGCTACGTTACGTAGACATCTGCAAACGCTATTTCCGAGCAAGGAAGATTCGCATTTACATTCTTTTGAAGTGAATACGAGGTATACATGACACTTCGCAATGAATATTATATCTTATCACGAAACATAGAAATGAGATTCGATATCGCGATTTAAGTAGCATTAGAACTCTATTGCTACGATATGTAGACATCTGCAAACACTATTTCCTAGCAAGCAATAGTCGCATTTAATTCTTTTGAAGTGAATAGGAGGTATACATGACACTTCGCAATGAATATTATATCTTATCATGAAACATAGAGGAGAGATGCGATATCGCGTATTAAGAAGCATTAGAACGCTATTGCTACGATGCGTAGACATCTGCAAACGCTATTTCCTAGCAAGCAATAGTCGCATTTACATTCTTTTGAAGTGAATACGAGGTATACATGACACTTCGCAATGAATATTATATCTTATCACGAAACATATAAATGAGATGTGATATCGCGATATAAGTAGCATTAGAACTCTATTGCTACTTTAGGTAGACATCTGCAAACGCTATTTCCTAGCAAGCAATAGTCGCATTTACACTCTTTTGAAGTGAATACGAGGTATACATGACACTTCGCAATGAATATTATATCTTATCACGAAACATATAAATGAGATGTGATATCGCGATATAAGTAGCATTAGAACTCTTTTGCTACGATAGGTAGACATCTGCAAACGCTATTTCCTAGCAAGCAATAGTCGCATTTACATTCATTCGAAGTGAATACGTGGTATACATGACACTTCGCAATGATTATTATATCTTATCACGAAACATAGAAATGAGATGCGATATCGCGATTTATGTAGCATTAGAACTCTATTGCTACGATACGTAGACTTCTGCAAACGCTATTTCCTAGCAAGCAATAGTCGCATTGGCATTCTTTTGAAGTGAATACGAGGTACACATGACACTTCGCAATGAATATTATATCTTATCATGAAGCAAAGAAATGAGATGCGATATCGCGTTCTGAGAAGCATTAGAACGCTATTGCTACGATGCGTAGACATCTGCAAACGCTATTTCCTAGCAAGCAATAGTCGCATTGACATTCTTTTGAAGTGAATACGAGGTATACATGACACTTCGCAATGAATATTATATCTTATCATGAAGCATAGAAATGAGATACGATATCGCGTTCTGAGAAGCATTAGAACTCTATTGCTACGTTACGTAGACATCTGCAAATGCTATTTCCGAGCAAGGAAGATTCGCATTTACATTCTTTGGAAGTGAATACGAGGTATACATGACACTTCGCAATGAATATTATATCTTATCACGAAACATATAAATGAGATGTGATATCGCGGTATAAGTTGCATTAGAACGCTATTGCTACGATGAGTAGACATCTGCAAACGTTATTTCCTAGCAAGCAATAGTCGCATTTACATTCTTTTGTAGTGAATACGAGGTATACATGACACTTCGCAATGAATATTATATCTTATCATGAAGCATAGAAATGAGATACGATATCGCGTTCTGAGAAGCATTAGAACTCTATTGCTACGTTACGTAGACATCTGCAAATGCTTTTTCCGAGCAAGGAAGATTCGCATTTATATTCTTTGGAAGTGAATACGAGGTATACATGACACTTCGCAATGAATATTATATCTTATCACGAAACATATAAATGAGATGTGATATCGCGGTATAAGTTGCATTAGAACGCTATTGCTACGATGAGTAGACATCTGCAAACGTTATTTCCTAGCAAGCAATAGTCGCATTTACATTCTTTTGTAGTGAATACGAGGTATACATGACACTTCGCAATGAATATTATATCTTATCACGAGACATAGAAATGAGATGCGATATCGCGATTTAAGTAGCATTAGCACTCTATTGCTACGATACGTAGACATCTGAATACGCTATTTCCTAGCAAGGAAGTGTCGCATTGACATTCTCTTGAAGTGAATACGAGGTATACATGACACTTCGCAATGAATATTCTATCT
Source organism: Xylocopa sonorina (assembly GCF_050948175.1). Taxonomy (NCBI): domain Eukaryota; kingdom Metazoa; phylum Arthropoda; class Insecta; order Hymenoptera; family Apidae; genus Xylocopa; species Xylocopa sonorina. The sequence goes on along the minus strand of NW_027490115.1, from coordinate 802,889 downwards.
TATCATGAAGCATAGAAATGAGATGCGATATCGCGTTCTGAGAAGCATAAGAACTCTATTGCTACGTAACGTAGACATCTGCAAACGCTATTTCCGAGCAAGGAAGATTCACATTTACATTCTTTTGAAGTGAATACGAGGTATACATGACACTTCACAATGAATATTATATGTTATCACGAAACATAGAAATGAGATGCGATATCGCGATTTAAGTAGCATTAGAACTCTACTGCTACGAAACGTAGACATCTGCAAACACTATTTCCTAGCAAGCAATAGTCGCATTTAATTCTTTTGAAGTGAACAGGAGGTATACATGACACTTCGCAATGAATATTATATCCTATCATGAAACATAGAAGAGAGATGCGATATCGCGTTTTAAGAAGCATTAGAACGCTATTGCTACGACGCGTAAACATCTGCAAACGCTATTTCCTAGCAAGAAATAGTCGCATTTACATTCTCTTGAAGTGAATACGAGGTATACATGACACTTCGCAATGAATATTATATCTTATCACGAAACATATAAATGAGATGTGATATCGCGATATAAGTAGCATTAGAACGCTATTGCTACGATGCGTAGACATCTGCAAACGTTATTTCCTAGCAAGCAATAGTCGCATTTACATTCTTTTGTAGTGAATACGAGGTATACATGACACTTCGCAATGAATATTATATCTTATCATGAAACATAGAAGAGAGATGCGATATCGCGTTCTGAGAAGCATTAGAACTCTATTGCTACGTTACGTAGACATCTGCAAATGCTATTTCCGAGCAAGGAAGATTCGCATTTACATTCTTTTGAAGTGAATACGAGGTATACATGACACTTCGCAATGAATATTATATCTTATCACGAAACATATAAATGAGATGTGATATCGCGATATAAGTAGCATTAGAACGCTATTGCTACGATGCGTAGACATCTGCAAACGTTATTTCCTAGCAAGCAATAGTCGCATTTACATTCTTTTGTAGTGAATACGAGGTATACATGACACTTCGCAATGAATATTATATTTTATCACGAAACATAGAAATGAGATGCGATATCGCGATTTAAGTAGCATTAGAACTCTATTGCTACGATACGTAGGCATCTGCAAACGCTATTTCCTAGCAAGCAATAGTCGCATTTAATTCTTTTGAAGTGAATAGGAGGTATACATGACACTTCGCAATGAATATTATATCTTATCATGAAACATAGAAGAGAGATGCGATATCGCGTTTTAAGAAGCATTGGAACGCTATTGCTACGATGCGTAGACATCTGCAAACGCTATTTCCTAGCAAGCAATAGTCGCATTGACATTCTTTTGAAGTGAATACGAGGTATACATGACACTTCGCAATGAATATTATATCTTATCATGAAGCATAGAAATGAGATGCGATATCGCGTTCTGAGAAGCATTAGAACTCTATTGCTACGTTACGTAGACATCTGCAAACGCTATTTCCTAGCAAGCAATAGTCGCATTGACATTCTTTTGAAGTGAATACGAGGTATACATGACACTTCGCAATGAATATTATATCTTATCATGAAGCATAGAAATGAGATGCGATATCGCGTTCTGAGAAGCATTAGAACTCTATTGCTACGTTACGTAGACATCTGCAAACGCTATTTCCTAGCAAGCAATAGTCGCATTTAATTCTTTTGAAGTGAATAGGAGGTATACATGACACTTCGCAATGAATATTATATCTTATCACGAAACATAGAAATGAGATGCGATATCGCGATTTAAGTAGCATTAGAACTCTATTGCTACAATACGTAGACATCTGCAAACACTATTTCCTAGCAAGCAATAGTCGCATTTAATTCTGTTGAAGTGAATAGGAGGTATACATGACACTTCGCAATGAATATTATATCCTATCATGAAACATAGAAGAGAGATGCGATATCGCGTTTTAAGAAGCATTAGAACGCTATTGCTACGATGCGTAGACATCTGCAAACGCTATTTCCTAGCAAGCAATAGTCGCATTTACACTCTTTTGAAGCGAATACGAGGTATACATGACACTTCGAAATGAATATTATATCTTATCACGAAACATATAAATGAGATGTGATATCGCGATATAAGTAGCATTAGAACGCTATTGCTACGATGCGTAGACATCTGCAAACGTTATTTCCTAGCAAGCAATAGTCGCATTTACATTCTGTTGTAGTGAATACGAGGTATACATGACACTTCGCAAGGAATATTATATCTTATCACGAAACATAGAAATGAGATGCGATATCGCGATTTAAGTAGCATTAGAACTCTATTGCTACGATACGTAGACATCTGAATACGCTATTTCCTAGCAAGGAAGTGTCGCATTGACATTCTTTTGAAGTGAATACGAGGTATGCATGACACTTCGCAATGAATATTCTATCTTATCATGAAGCATAGAAATGAGATGCGATATCGCATTCTGAGAAGCATCAGAACTCTATTGCTACGTTACGTAGACATCTGCAAACGCTATTTCCGAGCAAGGAAGATTCGCATTTACATTCTTTGGAAGTGAATACGAGGTATACATGACACTTCGCAATGAATATTATATCTTATCACGAAACATATAAATGAGATGTGATATCGCGGTATAAGTTGCATTAGAACGCTATTGCTACGATGAGTAGACATCTGCAAACGTTATTTCCTAGCAAGCAATAGTCGCATTTACATTCTTTTGTAGTGAATACGAGGTATACATGACACTTCGCAATGAATATTATATCTTATCATGAAGCATAGAAATGAGATACGATATCGCGTTCTGAGAAGCATTAGAACTCTATTGCTACGTTACGTAGACATCTGCAAATGCTTTTTCCGAGCAAGGAAGATTCGCATTTACATTCTTTGGAAGTGAATACGAGGTATACATGACACTTCGCAATGAATATTATATCTTATCACGAAACATATAAATGAGATGTGATATCGCGGTATAAGTTGCATTAGAACGCTATTGCTACGATGAGTAGACATCTGCAAACGTTATTTCCTAGCAAGCAATAGTCGCATTTACATTCTTTTGTAGTGAATACGAGGTATACATGACACTTCGCAATGAATATTATATCTTATCATGAAGCATAGAAATGAGATACGATATCGCGTTCTGAGAAGCATTAGAACTCTATTGCTACGTTACGTAGACATCTGCAAATGCTTTTTCCGAGCAAGGAAGATTCGCATTTATATTCTTTGGAAGTGAATACGAGGTATACATGACACTTCGCAATGAATATTATATCTTATCACGAAACATATAAATGAGATGTGATATCGCGGTATAAGTTGCATTAGAACGCTATTGCTACGATGAGTAGACATCTGCAAACGTTATTTCCTAGCAAGCAATAGTCGCATTTACATTCTTTTGTAGTGAATACGAGGTATACATGACACTTCGCAATGAATATTATATCTTATCACGAAACATAGAAATGAGATGCGATATCGCGATTTAAGTAGCATTAGCACTCTATTGCTACGATACGTAGACATCTGAATACGCTATTTCCTAGCAAGGAAGTGTCGCATTGACATTCTCTTGAAGTGAATACGAGGTATACATGACACTTCGCAATGAATATTCTATCTTATCATGAAGCATAGAAATGAGATGCGATATCGCGTTCTGAGAAGCATAAGAACTCTATTGCTACGTAACGTAGACATCTGCAAACGCTATTTCCGAGCAAGGAAGATTCACATTTACATTCTTTTGAAGTGAATACGAGGTATACATGACACTTCGCAATGAATATTATATGTTATCACGAAACATAGAAATGAGATGCGATATCGCGATTTAAGTAGCATTAGAACTCTACTGCTACGAAACGTAGACATCTGCAAACACTATTTCCTAGCAAGCAATAGTCGCATTTAATTCTTTTGAATTGAACAGGAGGTATACATGACACTTCGCAATGAATATTATATCCTATCATGAAACATAGAAGAGAGATGCGATATCGCGTTTTAAGAAGCATTAGAACGCTATTGCTACGACGCGTAAACATCTGCAAACGCTATTTCCTAGCAAGAAATAGTCGCATTTACATTCTCTTGAAGTGAATACGAGGTATACATGACACTTCGCAATGAATATTATATCTTATCACGAAACATATAAATGAGATGTGATATCGCGATATAAGTAGCATTAGAACGCTATTGCTACGATGCGTAGACATCTGCAAACGTTATTTCCTAGCAAGCAATAGTCGCATTTACATTCTTTTGTAGTGAATACGAGGTATACATGACACTTCGCAATGAATATTACATCTTATCATGAAACATAGAAGAGAGATGCGATATCGCGTTCTGAGAAGCATTAGAACTCTATTGCTACGTTACGTAGACATCTGCAAATGCTATTTCCGAGCAAGGAAGATTCGCATTTACATTCTTTTGAAGTGAATACGAGGTATACATGACACTTCGCAATGAATATTATATCTTATCACGAAACATATAAATGAGATGTGATATCGCGATATAAGTAGCATTAGAACGCTATTGCTACGATGCGTAGACATCTGCAAACGTTATTTCCTAGCACGCAATAGTCGCATTTACATTCTTTTGTAGTGAATACGAGGTATACATGACACTTCGCAATGAATATTATATTTTATCACGAAACATAGAAATGAGATGCGATATCGCGATTTAAGTAGCATTAGAACTCTATTGCTACGATACGTAGGCATCTGCAAACGCTATTTCCTAGCAAGCAATAGTCGCATTTAATTCTTTTGAAGTGAATAGGAGGTATACATGACACTTCGCAATGAATATTATATCTTATCATGAAACATAGAAGAGAGATGCGATATCGCGTTTTAAGAAGCATTGGAACGCTATTGCTACGATGCGTAGACATCTGCAAACGCTATTTCCTAGCAAGCAATAGTCGCATTGACATTCTTTTGAAGTGAATACGAGGTATACATGACACTTCGCAATGAATATTATATCTTATCATGAAGCATAGAAATGAGATGCGAAATCGCGTTCTGAGAAGCATTAGAACTCTATTGCTACGTTACGTAGACATCTGCAAACGCTATTTCCTAGCAAGCAATAGTCGCATTGACATTCTTTTGAAGTGAATACGAGGTATACATGACACTTCGCAATGAATATTATATCTTATCATGAAGCATAGAAATGAGATGCGATATCGCGTTCTGAGAAGCATTAGAACTCTATTGCTACGTTACGTAGACATCTGCAAACGCTATTTCCTAGCAAGCAATAGTCGCATTTAATTCTTTTGAAGTGAATAGGAGGTATACATGACACTTCGCAATGAATATTATATCTTATCACGAAACATAGAAATGAGATGCGATATCGCGATTTAAGTAGCATTAGAACTCTATTGCTACAATACGTAGACATCTGCAAACACTATTTCCTAGCAAGCAATAGTCGCATTTAATTCTGTTGAAGTGAATAGGAGGTATACATGACACTTCGCAATGAATATTATATCCTATCATGAAACATAGAAGCGAGATGCGATATCGCGTTTTAAGAAGCATTAGAACGCTATTGCTACGATGCGTAGACATCTGCAAACGCTATTTCCTAGCAAGCAATAGTCGCATTTACACTCTTTTGAAGCGAATACGAGGTATACATGACACTTCGAAATGAATATTATATCTTATCACGAAACATACAAATGAGATGTGATATCGCGATATAAGTAGCATTAGAACGCTATTGCTACGATGCGTAGACATCTGCAAACGTTATTTCCTAGCAAGCAATAGTCGCATTTACATTCTGTTGTAGTGAATACGAGGTATACATGACACTTCGCAAGGAATATTATATCTTATCACGAAACATAGAAATGAGATGCGATATCGCGATTTAAGTAGCATTAGAACTCTATTGCTACGATACGTAGACATCTGAATACGCTATTTCCTAGCAAGTAAGTGTCGCATTGACATTCTTTTGAAGTGAATACGAGGTATGCATGACACTTCGCAATGAATATTCTATCTTATCATGAAGCATAGAAATGAGATGCGATATCGCATTCTGAGAAGCATAAGAACTCTATTGCTACGTTACGTAGACATCTGCAAACGCTATTTCCGAGCAAGGAAGATTCGCATTTACATTCTTTTGAAGTGAATACGAGGTATACATGACACTTCGCAATGAATATTATATCTTATCATGAAGCATAGAAATGAGATGCGATATCGCGTTCTGAGAAGCATTAGAACTCTATTGCTACGTTACGTAGACATCTGCAAACGCTATTTCCTAGCAAGCAATAGTCGCATTTAATTCTTTTGAAGTGAATAGGAGGTATACATGACACTTCGCAATGAATATTATATCTTATCACGAAACATAGAAATGAGATGCGATATCGCGATTTAAGTAGCATTAGAACTCTATTGCTACAATACGTAGACATCTGCAAACACTATTTCCTAGCAAGCAATAGTCGCATTTAATTCTGTTGAAGTGAATAGGAGGTATACATGACACTTCGCAATGAATATTATATCCTATCATGAAACATAGAAGCGAGATGCGATATCGCGTTTTAAGAAGCATTAGAACGCTATTGCTACGATGCGTAGACATCTGCAAACGCTATTTCCTAGCAAGCAATAGTCGCATTTACACTCTTTTGAAGCGAATACGAGGTATACATGACACTTCGAAATGAATATTATATCTTATCACGAAACATATAAATGAGATGTGATATCGCGATATAAGTAGCATTAGAACGCTATTGCTACGATGCGTAGACATCTGCAAACGTTATTTCCTAGCAAGCAATAGTCGCATTTACATTCTGTTGTAGTGAATACGAGGTATACATGACACTTCGCAAGGAATATTATATCTTATCACGAAACATAGAAATGAGATGCGATATCGCGATTTAAGTAGCATTAGAACTCTATTGCTACGATACGTAGACATCTGAATACGCTATTTCCTAGCAAGGAAGTGTCGCATTGACATTCTTTTGAAGTGAATACGAGGTATGCATGACACTTCGCAATGAATATTCTATCTTATCATGAAGCATAGAAATGAGATGCGATATCGCATTCTGAGAAGCATAAGAACTCTATTGCTACGTTACGTAGACATCTGCAAACGCTATTTCCGAGCAAGGAAGATTCGCATTTACATTCTTTTGAAGTGAATACGAGGTATACATGACACTTCGCAATGAATATTATATCTTATCACGAAACATAGAAATGAGATGCGATATCGCGATTTAAGTAGCATTAGAACTCTATTGCTACGATACGTAGACATCTGCAAACACTATTTCCTAGCAAGCAATAGTCGCATTTAATTCTTTTGAAGTGAATAGGAGGTATACCTGACACTTCGCAATGAATATTATATCTTATCATGAAACATAGAGGAGAGATGCGATATCGCGTTTTAAGAAGCATTAGAACGCTATTGCTACGATGCGTAGACATCTGCAAACACTATTTCCTAGCAAGCAATAGTCGCATTTACATTCTTTTGAAGTGAATACGAGGTATACATGACACTTCGCAATGAATATTATATCTTATCACGACACATAGAAATGAGATGCGATATCGCGATTTAAGTAGCATTAGAACTCTATTGCTACGATACGTAGACATCTGCAAACACTATTTCCTAGCAAGCAATAGTCGCATTTAATTCTTTTGAAGTGAATAGGAGGTATACCTGACACTTCGCAATGAATATTATATCCTATCATGAAACATAGAAGAGAGATGCGATATCGCGTTTTAAGAAGCATTAGAACGCTATTGCTACGATGCGTAGGCATCTGCAAACGCTATTTCCTAGCAAGAAATAGTCGCATTTACATTCATTTGAAGTGAATACGAGGTATACATGACACTTCGCAATGAATATTATATCTTATCGCGAAACATAGAAATGAGATGCGATATCGCGATTTAAGTAGCATTAGAACTCTATTGCTACGATACGTAGACATCTGAATACGCTATTTCCTAGCAAGGAAGTGTTGCAATGACATTCTTTTGAAGTGAATACGAGGTATACATGAGACTTCGCAATGAATATTCTATCTTATCACGAAACATAGAAATGAGATGCGATATCGCGATTTAAGTAGCATTAGAACTCTATTGCTACGATACGTAGACATCTGCAAACACTATTTCCTAGCAAGCAATAGTCGCATTTAATTCTTTTGAAGTGAATAGGAGGTATACCTGACACTTCGCAATGAATATTATATCTTATCATGAAACATAGAGGTGAGATGCGATATCGCGTTTTAAGAAGCATTAGAACGCTATTGCTACGATGCGTAGACATCTGCAAACGCTATTTCCTAGCAAGCAATAGTCGCATTTACATTCTTTTGAAGTGAATAGGAGGTATACATGACACTTCGCAATGAATATTATATCCTATCATGAAACATAGAAGAGAGATGCGATATCGCGTTTTAAGAAGCATTAGAACGCTATTGCTACGATGCGTAGGCATCTGCAAACGCTATTTCCTAGCAAGAAATAGTCGCATTTACATTCTTTTGAAGTAAATACGAGGTATACATGACACTTCGCAATGAATATTATATCTTATCGCGAAACGTAGAAATGAGATGCGATATCGCGATTTAAGTAGCATTAGAACTCTATTGCTACGATACGTAGACATCTGAATACGCTATTTCCTAGCAAGGAAGTGTTGCAATGACATTCTTTTGAAGTGAATACGAGGTATACATGAGACTTCGCAATGAATATTCTATCTTATCACGAAACATAGAAATGAGATGCGATATCGCGATTTAAGTAGCATTAGAACTCTATTGCTACGATACGTAGACGTCTGCAAACACTATTTCCTAGCAAGCAATAGTCGCATTTAATTCTTTTGAAGTGAATAGGAGGTATACATGACACTTCGCAATGAATATTATATCTTATCATGAAACATAGAGGAGAGATGCGATATTGCGTTTTAAAAAGCATTAGAACGCTATTGCTACGATGCGTAGGCATCTGCAAACGCTATTTCCTTGCAAGCAATAGTCGCATTTACACACTTCTGAAGTGAATACGAGGTATACATGACACTTCGCAATGAATATTATATCTTATCACGAAACATATAAATGAGATGTGATATCGCGATACAAGTAGCATTAGAACTCTATTGCTACGATAGGTAGACATCTGCAAACGCTATTTCCAAGCAAGCAATAGTCGCATTTACACCCTTCTGAAGTGAATACGAGGTATACATGACACTTCGCAATGAATATTATATCTTATCACGAAACATATAAATGAGATGTGATATCGCGATATAAGTTGCATCAGAACGCTATTGCTACGATGCGTAGACATCTGCAAACGTTATTTCCTAGCAAGCAATAGTCGCATTTACATTCTTTTGTAGTGAATACGAGGTATACATGACACTTCGCAATGAATATTATATCTTATCACGAAACATAGAAATGAGATGCGATATCGCGATTTAAGTAGCATTAGAACTCTATTGCTACGATACGTAGACATCTGAATACGCTATTTCCTAGCAAGGAAGTGTTGCATTGACATTCTTTTGAAGTGAATACGAGGTATACATGACACTTCGCAATGAATATTCTATCTTATCATGAAGCATAGAAATGAGATGCGATATCGCGTTCTGAGAAGCATTAGAACCCTATTGCTACGTTACGTAGGCATCTGCAAACGCTATTTCCGAGCAAGGAAGATTCGCATTTACATTCTTTTGAAGTCAATACGAGGTATACATGACACTTCGCAATGAATATTATATCTTATCACGAAACATAGAAATGAGGTGCGATATCGCGATTTAAGTAGCATTAGAACTCTATTGCTACGATACGTAGACATCTGAATACGCTATTTCCTAGCAAGGAAGTGTCGCATTGACATTCTCTTGAAGTGAATACGAGGTATACATGACACTTCGCAATGAATATTCTATCTTATCATGAAGCATAGAAATGAGATGCGATATCGCGTTCTGAGAAGCATAAGAACTCTATTGCTACGATACGTAGACATCTGAATACGCTATTTCCTAGCAAGGAAGTGTTGCATTGACATTCTTTTGAAGTGAATACGAGGTATACATGACACTTCGCAATGAATATTATATCTTATCACGAAACATAGAAATGAGATGCGATATCGCGATTTAAGTAGCATTAGAACTCTATTGCTACGATACGTAGACATCTGCAAACACTATTTCCTAGCAAGCAATAGTCGCATTTAATTCTTTTGAAGTGAATAGGAGGTATACATGACACTTCGCAATGAATATTATATCCTACCATGAAACATAGAAGAGAGATGCGATATCGCGTTTTAAGAAGCATTAGAACGCTATTGCTACGATGCGTAGACATCTGCAAACGCTATTTCCTAGCGAGCAATAGTCGCATTTACATTCTTTTGAAGTGAATACGAGGTATACATGACACTTCGCAATGAATATTATATCTTATCACGAAACATATAAATGAGATGTGATATCGCGATATAAGTAACATCAGAACTCTATTGCTACTTTAGGTAGACATCTGCAAACGCTATTTCCTAGCAAGCAATAGTCGCATTTACACTCTTTTGAAGTGAATACGAGGTATACATGACACTTCGCCATGAATATTATATCTTATCACGAAACATATAAATGAGATGTGATATCGCGATATAAGTAGCATTAGAACTCTTTTGCTACGATAGGTAGACATGTGCAAACGCTATTTCCTAGCAAGCAATAGTCGCATTTACATTCATTCGAAGTGAATACGTGGTATACATGACACTTCGCAATGATTATTATATCTTATCACGAAACATAGAAATGAGATGCGATATCGCGATTTATGTAGCATTAGAACTCTATTGCTACGATACGTAGACTTCTGGAAACGCTATTTCCTAGCAAGCAATAGTCGCATTTAATTCTTTTGAAGTGAATAGGAGGTATACATGACACTTCGCAATGAATATTATATCTTATCATGAAACATAGAAGAGAGATGCGATATCGCGTTTTAAGAAGCATTAGAACGCTATTGCTACGATGCGTAGACATCTACAAACGCTATTTCCTAGCAAGCAATAGTCGCATTGGCATTCTTTTGAAGTGAATACGAGGTATACATGACACTTCGCAATGAATATTATATCTTATCATGAAGCAAAGAAATGAGATGCGATATCGCGTTCTGAGAAGCATTAGAACGCTATTGCTACGATGCGTAGACATCTGCAAACGCTATTTCCTAGCAAGCAATAGTCGCATTGACATTCTTTTGAAGTGAATACGAGGTATACATGACACTTCGCAATGAATATTATATCTTATCACGAAACATAGAAATGAGATGCGATATCGCGATTTAAGTAGTATTAGAACTCTATTGCTACGATACGTAGACATCTGCAAACACTATTTCCTAGCAAGAAATAGTCGCATTTACATTCTTTTGAAGTGAATACGAGGTATACATGACACTTCGCAATGAATATTATATCTTATCACGAAAAATATAAATGAGATGTGATATCGCGATATAAGTAGCATTAGAACTCTATTGCTACGATAGGTAGACATCTGCAAACGCTATTTCCTAGCAAGCAATAGTCGCATTTACACTCTTTTGAAGTGAATACGAGGTATACATGACACTTCGCAATGAATATTATATCTTATCACGAAACATATAAATGAGATGTGATATCGCGATATAAGTAGCATTAGAACGCTATTGCTACGATGCGTAGACATCTGCAAACGCTATTTCCTAGCAAGCAATAGTCGCATTTACATTCATTCGAAGTGAATACGAGGTATACATGACACTTCGCAATGAATATTATATCTTATCACGAAACATAGAAATGAAATGCGATATCGCGATTTAAGTAGCATTAGAACTCTATTTCTACGATACGTAGACATCTGAATACACTATTTCCTAGCAAGGAAGTGTTGCATTGACATTCTTTTGAAGTGAATACGAGGTATACATGACACTTCGCAATGAATATTCTATCTTATCATGAAGCATAGAAATGAGATGCGATATCGCGTTCTGAGAAGCATAAGAACTCTATTGCTACGTTACGTAGACATCTGCAAACGCTATTTCCGAGCAAGGAAGATTCGCATTTACATTCCTTTGAAGTGAATACGAGGTATACATGACACTTCGCAATGAATATTATATCTTATCACGAAACATAGAAATGAGATGCGATATCGCGATTTAAGTAGCATTAGAACTCTATTGCTACGATACGTAGACATCTGCAAACACTATTTCCTAGCAAGCAATAGTCGCATTTAATTCTTTTGAAGTGAATAGGAGGTATACCTGACACTTCGCAATGAATATTATATCTTATCATGAAACATAGAGGAGAGATGCGATATCGCGTTTTAAGAAGCATTAGAACGCTATTGCTACGATGCGTAGACATCTGCAAACGCTATTTCCTAGCAAGCAATAGTCGCATTTACATTCTTTTGAAGTGAATACGAGGTATACATGACACTTCGCAATGAATATTATATCTTATCACGAAACATATAAATGAGATGTGATATCGCGATATAAGTAGCATTAGAACGCTATTGCTACGATGCGTTGACATCTCCAAACGCTATTTCCTAGCAAGCAATAGTCTCATTTACATTCTTTTGAAGTGAATACGAGGTATACATGACACTTCGCAATGAATATTATATCTTATCACGAAACATAGAAATGAGATGCGATATCGCGATTTAAGTAGCATTAGAACTCTATTGCTACGATACGTAGACATCTGAATACACTATTTCCTAGCAAGGAAGTGTTGCATTGACATTCTTTTGAAGTGAATACGAGGTATACATGACACTTCGCAATGAATATTCTATCTTATCATGAAGCATAGAAATGAGATGCGACATCGCGTTCTGAGAAGCATTAGAACTCTATTTCTACGATACGTAGACATCTGCAAACACTATTTCCTAGCAAGCAATAGTCGCATTTACATTCTGTTGTAGTGAATACGAGGTATACATGACACTTCGCAAGGAATATTATATCTTATCACGAAACATAGAAATGAGATGCGATATCGCGATTTAAGTAGCATTAGAACTCTATTGCTACGATACGTAGACATCTGAATACGCTATTTCCTAGCAAGGAAGTGTCGCATTGACATTCTTTTGAAGTGAATACGAGGTATGCATGACACTTCGCAATGAATATTCTATCTTATCATGAAGCATAGAAATGAGATGCGATATCGCATTCTGAGAAGCATAAGAACTCTATTGCTACGTTACGTAGACATCTGCAAACGCTATTTCCGAGCAAGGAAGATTCGCATTTACATTCTTTTGAAGTGAATACGAGGTATACATGACACTTCGCAATGAATATTATATCTTATCACGAAACATAGAAATGAGATGCGATATCGCGATTTAAGTAGCATTAGAACTCTATTGCTACGATACGTAGACATCTGCAAACACTATTTCCTAGCAAGCAATAGTCGCATTTAATTCTTTTGAAGTGAATAGGAGGTATACCTGACACTTCGCAATGAATATTATATCTTATCATGAAACATAGAGGAGAGATGCGATATCGCGTTTTAAGAAGCATTAGAACGCTATTGCTACGACGCGTAGACATCTGCAAACGCTATTTCCTAGCAAGCAATAGTCTCATTTACATTCTATTGAAGTGAATACGAGGTATACATGACACTTCGCAATGAATATTATATCTTATCACGAAACATAGAAATGAGATGCGATATCGCGATTTAAGTAGCATTAGAACTCTATTGCTACGATACGTAGACATCTGAATACGCTATTTCCTAGCAAGGAAGTGTTGCATTGACATTCTTTTGAAGTGAATACGAGGTATACATGACACTTCGCAATGAATATTCTATCTTATCATGAAGCATAGAAATGAGATGCGATATCGCGTTCTGAGAAGCATTAGAACTCTATTTCTACGATACGTAGACATCTGCAAACACTATTTCCTAGCAAGCAATAGTCGCATTTAATTCTTCTGAAGTGAATAGGAGGTATACATGACACTTCGCAATGAATATTATATCTTATCACGAAACATAGAAATGAGATGCGATATCGCGATTTAAGTAGCATTAGAACTCTATTGCTACGATACGTAGACATCTGCAAACACTATTTCCTAGCAAGCAATAGTCGCATTTAATTCTTTTGAAGTGAATAGGAGGTATACATGACACTTCGCAATGAATATTATATCCTATCATGAAACGTAGAAGAGAGATGCGATATCGCGTTTTAAGAAGCATTAGAACGCTATTGCTGCGATGCGTAGACATCTGCAAACGCTATTTCCTAGCAAGAAATAGTCGCATTTACATTCTTTGGAAGTGAATACGAGGTATACATGACACTTCGCAATGAATATTATATCTTATCACGACACATAGAAATGAGATGCGATATCGCGATTTAAGTAGCATTAGAACTCTATTGCTACGATACGTAGACATCTGCAAACACTATTTCCTAGCAAGCAATAGTCGCATTTAATTCTTTTGAAGTGAATAGGAGGTATACCTGACACTTCGCAATGAATATTATATCCTATCATGAAACATAGAAGAGAGATGCGATATCGCGTTTTAAGAAGCATTAGAACGCTATTGCTACGATGCGTAGGCATCTGCAAACGCTATTTCCTAGCAAGAAATAGTCGCATTTACATTCATTTGAAGTGAATACGAGGTATACATGACACTTCGCAATGAATATTATATCTTATCGCGAAACATAGAAATGAGATGCGATATCGCGATTTAAGTAGCATTAGAACTCTATTGCTACGATACGTAGACATCTGAATACGCTATTTCCTAGCAAGGAAGTGTTGCAATGACATTCTTTTGAAGTGAATACGAGGTATACATGAGACTTCGCAATGAATATTCTATCTTATCACGAAACATAGAAATGAGATGCGATATCGCGATTTAAGTAGCATTAGAACTCTATTGCTACGATACGTAGACGTCTGCAAACACTATTTCCTAGCAAGCAATAGTCGCATTTAATTCTTTTGAAGTGAATAGGAGGTATACATGACACTTCGCAATGAATATTATATCTTATCATGAAACATAGGGGAGAGATGCGATATTGCGTTTTAAGAAGCATTAGAACGCTATTGGTACGATGCGTAGGCATCTGCAAGCGCTATTTCCTTGCAAGCAATAGTCGTATTTACACTCTTTTGAAGTGAATACGAGGTATACATGACACTTCGCAATGAATATTATATCTTATCACGAAACATATAAATGAGATGTGATATCGCGATATAAGTAGCATTAGAACACTATTGCTACGATAGGTAGACATCTGCAAACGCTATTTCCAAGCAAGCAATAGTCGCATTTACACCCTTTTGAAGTGAATACGAGGTATACATGACACTTCGCAATGAATATTATATCTTATCACGAAACATATAAATGAGATGTGATATCGCGATATAAGTTGCATCAGAACGCTATTGCTACGATGTGTAGACATCTGCAAACGTTATTCCCTAGCAAGCAATAGTCGCATTTACATTCTTTTGTAGTGAATACGAGGTATACATGACACTTCGCAATGAATATTATATCTTATCACGAAACATAGAAATGAGATGCGATATCGCGATTTAAGTAGCATTAGAACTCTATTGCTACGATACGTAGACATCTGAATACGCTATTTCCTAGCAAGGAAGTGTTGCATTGACATTCTTTTGAAGTGAATACGAGGTATACATGACACTTCGCAATGAATATTCTATCTTATCATGAAGCATAGAAATGAGATGCGATATCGCGTTCTGAGAAGCATTAGAACCCTATTGCTACGTTACGTAGACATCTGCAAACGCTATTTCCGAGCAAGGAAGATTCGCATTTACATTCTTTTGAAGTGAATACGAGGTATACATGACACTTCGCAATGAATATTATATCTTATCACGAAACATAGAAATGAGGTGCGATATCGCGATTTAAGTAGCATTAGAACTCTATTGCTACGATACGTAGACATCTGAATACGCTATTTCCTAGCAAGGAAGTGTCGCATTGACATTCTCTTGAAGTGAATACGAGGTATACATGACACTTCGCAATGAATATTCTATCTTACCATGAAGCATAGAAGTGAGATGCGATATCGCGATATAAGTAGCATTAGAACGCTATTGCTACGATAGGTAGACATCTGCAAACGCTATTTCCTAGCAAGGAAGTGTTGCATTGACATTCTTTTGAAGTGAATACGAGGTATACATGACACTTCGCAATGAATATTCTATCTTATCATGAAGCATAGAAATGAGATGCGATATCGCGTTCTGAGAAGCATTAGAACTCTATGGCCTCGATGCGGAGACATCTGCAAACGCTATTTCCTAGCATGGAAGTGTCGCACTTACATTCTTTTGAAGTGAATACGAGGCATACATGACACTTCGCAATGAATATTATATCTTGTCACGAAACATATAAATGAGATGTGATATCGCGATTTAAGTAGCATTAGAACGCTATTGCTATGACACGTAGACATCTGCAAACGCTATTTCTTAACAAGCAATAGTCGCATTTACATTCTTTTGTAGTGAATACGAGGTATACATGACACTTCGCAATGAATATTATATCTTATCACGAAACATATAAATGAGATGTGATATCGCGATATAAGTAGCATTAGAACGCTATTGCTACGATAGGTACACATCTGCAAACGCTATTTCCTAGCAAGCAATAGTCGCATTTACACTCTTTTGAAGTGAATACGAGGTATACATGACACTTCGCAATGAATATTATATCTTATCACGAAACATATGAATGAGATGTGATATCGCGATATAAGTAGCATTAGAACGCTATTGCTACGATGCGTAGACATCTCCAAACGCTATTTCCTAGCAAGCAATAGTCTCATTTACATTCTTTTGAAGTGAATACGAGGTATACATGACACTTCGCAATGAATATTATATCTTATCTCGAAACATAGAAATGAGATGCGATGTCGCGATTTAAGTAGCATTAGAACACTATTGCTATGATACGTAGACATCTGAATACGCTATTTCCTAGCAAGGAAGTGTTGCATTGACATTCTTTTGAAGTGAATACGAGGTATACATGACACTTCGCAATGAATATTCTATCTTATCATGAAGCATAGAAATGAGATGCGATATCGCGTTCTGAGAAGCATTAGAACTCTATTGCTACGATACGTAGACATCTGCAAACACTATTTCCTAGCAAGCAATAGTCGCATTTAATTCTTTTGAAGTGAATAGGAGGTATACATGACAATTCGCAATGAATATTATATCTTATCACGACACATAGAAATGAGATGCGATATCGCGATTTAAGTAGCATTAGATCTCTATTGCTACGATACGTAGACATCTGCAAACACTATTTCCTAGCAAGCAATAGTCGCATTTAATTCTTTTGAAGTGAATAGGAGGTATACATGACACTTCGCAATGAATATTATATCCTATCATGAAACATAGAAGAGAGATGCGATATCGCGTTTTAAGAAGCATTAGAACGCTATTGCTACGATGCGTAGGCATCTGCAAACGCTATTTCCTAGCAAGAAATAGTCGCATTTACATTCTTTTGAAGTGAATACGAGGTATACATGACACTTCGCAATGAATATTATATCTTATCGCGTAACATATAAATGAGATGTGATATCGCGATATAAGTAGCATTAGAACTCTATTGCTACGATAGGTAGACATCTGCAAACGCTATTTCCTAGCAAGCAATAGTCGCATTTACACTCTTTTGAAGTGAATACGAGGTATACATGACACTTCGCAATGAATGTTATATCTTATCACGAAACATATGAATGAGATGTGATATCGCGATATAAGTAGCATTAGAACGCTATTGCTACGATGCGTAGACATCTCCAAACGCTATTTCCTAGCAAGCAATAGTCTCATTTACATTCTTTTGAAGTGAATACGAGGTATACATGACACTTCGCAATGAATATTATATCTTATCTCGAAACATAGAAATGAGATGCGATATCGCGATTTAAGTAGCATTAGAACACTATTGCTATGATACGTAGACATCTGAATACGATATTTCCTAGCAAGGAAGTGTTGCATTGACATTCTTTTGAAGTGAATACGAGGTATACATGACACTTCGCAATTAATATTCTATCTTATCATGAAGTATAGAAATGAGATGCGATATCGCGTTCTGAGAAGCATTAGAACTCTATTGCTACGATACGTAGACATCTGCAAACACTATTTCCTAGCAAGCAATAGTCGCATTTAATTCTTTTGAAGTGAATAGGAGGTATACATGACAATTCGCAATGAATATTATATCTTATCACGAAACATAGAAATGAGATGCGATATCGCGATTTAAGTAGCATTAGATCTCTATTGCTACGATACGTAGACATCTGCATACACTATTTCCTAGCAAGCAATAGTCGCATTTAATTCTTTTGAAGTGAATAGGAGGTATACATGACACTTCGCAATGAATATTATATCTTATCACGAAACATATAAATGAGATGTGATATCGCGATATAAGTAGCATTAGAACTCTTTTGCTACGATAGGTAGACATCTGCAAACGCTATTTCCTAGCAAGCAATAGTCGCATTTACATTCATTCGAAGTGAATACGTGGTATACATGACACTTCGCAATGATTATTATATCTTATCACGAAACATAGAAATGAGATGCGATATCGCGATTTATGTAGCATTAGAACTCTATTGCTACGATACGTAGACTTCTGCAAACGCTATTTCCTAGCAAGCAATAGTCGCATTTAATTCTTTTGAAGTGAATAGGAGGTATACATGACACTTCGCAATGAATATTATATCTTATCATGAAACATAGAAGAGAGATGCGATATCGCGTTTTAAGAAGCATTAGAACGCTATTGCTACGATGCGTAGACATCTACAAACGCTATTTCCTAGCAAGCAATAGTCGCATTGACATTCTTTTGAAGTGAATACGAGGTATACATGACACTTCGCAATGAATATTATATCTTATCATGAAGCATAGAAATGAGATACGATATCGCGTTCTGAGAAGCATTAGAACTCTATTGCTACGTTACGTAGACATCTGCAAATGCTATTTCCGAGCAAGGAAGATTCGCATTTACATTCTTTGGAAGTGAATACGAGGTATACATGACACTTCGCAATGAATATTATATCTTATCACGAAACATATAAATGAGATGTGATATCGCGGTATAAGTTGCACTAGAACGCTATTGCTACGATGAGTAGACATCTGCAGACGTTATTTCCTAGCAAGCAATAGTCGCATTTACATTCTCTTGTAGTGAATACGAGGTATACATGACACTTCGCAATGAATATTATATCTTATCACGAAACATATAAATGGGATGTGATATCGCGATATAAGTAGCATTAGAACGCTATTGCTACGATGCGTAGACATCTGCAAACGCTATTTCCTAGCAAGCAATAGTCGCATTTACATTCATTCGAAGTGAATACGAGGTATACATGACACTTCGCAATGAATATTATATCTTATCACGAAACATAGAAATGAAATGCGATATCGCGATTTAAGTAGCATAAGAACTCTATTTCTACGATACGTAGACATCTGCAAACGCTATTTCCTAGCAAGCAACAGTCGCATTTAATTCTTTTGAAGTGAATAGGAGGTATACATGACACTTCGCAATGAATATTATATCTTATCATGAAACATAGAAGAGAGATGCGATATCGCGTTTTAAGAAGCATTAGAACGCTATTGCTACGATGCGTAGACATCTGCAAACGCTATTTCCTAGCAAGCAACAGTCGCATTGACATTCTTTTGAAGTGAATACGAGGTATACATGACACTTCGCAATGAATATTATATCTTATCATAAAACATATAAATGAGATGCGATATCGCGATTAAGTAGCATTAGAACTCTATTGCTACGTTACGTAGACATCTCCAAACGCTATTTCCTAGCAAGCAATAGTCTCATTTACATTCTTTTGAAGTGAATACGAGGTATACATGTCACTTCGCAATGAATATTATATCTTATCATAAAACATATAAATGAGATGCGATATCGCGATTAAGTAGCATTAGAACTCTATTGCTACGTTACGTAGACATCTCCAAACGCTATTTCCTAGCAAGCAATAGTCTCATTTACATTCTTTTGAAGTGAATACGAGGTATATATGACACTTCGCAATGAATATTATATCTTATCATGAAACATAGAAGAGAGATGCGATATCGCGTTTTAAGAAGCATTAGAACGCTATTGCTACGATGCGTAGACATCTGCAAACGCTATTTCCTAGCAAGCAACAGTCGCATTGACATTCTTTTGAAGTGAATACGAGGTATACATGACACTTCGCAATGAATATTCTATCTTATCATGAAGCATAGAAATGAGATGCGATATCGCATTCTGAGAAGCATAAGAACTCTATTGCTACGTTACGTAGACATCTGCAAACGCTATTTCCGAGCAAGGAAGATTCGCATTTACATTCCTTTGAAGTGAATACGAGGTATACATGACACTTCGCAATGAATATTATATCTTATCACGAAACATAGAAATGAGATGCGATATCGCGATTTAAGTAGCATTAGAACTCTATTGCTACGATACGTAGACATCTGCAAAAACTATTTCCTAGCAAGCAATAGTCGCATTTAATTCTTTTGAAGTGAATAGGAAGTATACCTGACACTTCGCAATGAATATTATATCTTATCACGAAACATATAAATGAGATGTGATATCGCGATATAAGTAGCATTAGAACGCTATTGCTACGATGCGCAGACATCTGCAAACGCTATTTCCTAGCAAGGATTAGTCGCATTTACATTCTTTTGAAGTGAATACGAGGTATACATGACACTTCGCAATGAATATTATATCTTATCACGAAACATATAAATGAGATGTGATATCGCGATATAAGTAGCATTAGAACTCTATTGCTACGATAGGTAGACATCTGCAAACGCTATTTCCTAGCAAGCAATAGTCGCATTTACACTCTTTTGATGTGAATACGAGGTATACATGACACTTCGCAATGAATATTATATCTTATCACGAAACATAGAAATGAAATGCGATATCGCGATTTAAGTAGCATTAGAACTCTATTTCTACGATACGTAGACATCTGCAAACGCTATTTCCTAGCAAGCAACAGTCGCATTTAATTCTTTTGAAGTGAATAGGAGGTATACATGACACTTCGCAATGAATATTATATCTTATCATGAAACATAGAAGAGAGATGCGATATCGCGTTTTAAGAAGCATTAGAACGCTATTGCTACGATGCGTAGACATCTGCAAACGCTATTTCCTAGCAAGCAACAGTCGCATTGACATTCTTTTGAAGTGAATACGAGGTATACATGACACTTCGCAATGAATATTCTATCTTATCATGAAGCATAGAAATGAGATGCGATATCGCATTCTGAGAAGCATAAGAACTCTATTGCTACGTTACGTAGACATCTGCAAACGCTATTTCCGAGCAAGGAAGATTCGCATTTACATTCCTTTGAAGTGAATACGAGGTATACATGACACTTCGCAATGAATATTATATCTTATCACGAAACATAGAAATGAGATGCGATATCGCGATTTAAGTAGCATTAGAACTCTATTGCTACGATACGTAGACATCTGCAAACACTATTTCCTAGCAAGCAATAGTCGCATTTAATTCTTTTGAAGTGAATAGGAAGTATACCTGACACTTCGCAATGAATATTATATCTTATCATGAAACATAGAGGAGAGATGCGATATCGCGTTTTAAGAAGCATTAGAACGCTATTGCTACGATGCGCAGACATCTGCAAACGCTATTTCCTAGCAAGCAATAGTCGCATTTACATTCTTTTGAAGTGAATACGAGGTATACATGACACTTCGCAATGAATATTATATCTTATCACGAAACATATAAATGAGATGTGATATCGCGATATAAGTAGCATTAGAACGCTATTGCTACGATAGGTAGACATCTGCAAACGCTATTTCCTAGCAAGCAATAGTCGCATTTACACTCTTTTGAAGTGAATACGAGGTATACATGACACTTCGCAATGAATATTATATCTTATCACGAAACATATAAATGAGATGTGATATCGCGATATAAGTAGCATTAGAACGCTATTGCTACGATGCGTAGACATCTCCAAACGCTATTTCCTAGCAAGCAATAGTCTCATTTACATTCTTTTGAAGTGAGTACGAGGTATACATGTCACTTCGCAATGAATATTATATCTTATCATAAAACATATAAATGAGATGCGATATCGCGATTAAGTAGCATTAGAACTCTATTGCTACGTTACGTAGACATCTCCAAACGCTATTTCCTAGCAAGCAATAGTCTCATTTACATTCTTTTGAAGTGAATACGAGGTATATATGACACTTCGCAATGAATATTATATCTTATCACGAAACATAGAAATGAGATGCGATATCGCGATTTAAGTAGTATTAGAACTCTATTGCTACGATACGTAGACATCTGCAAACACTATTTCCTAGCAAGGAATAGTCGCATTTACATTCTTTTGAAGTGAATACGAGGCATACATGACACTTCGCAATGAATATTATATCTTATCACGAAACATATAAATGAGATGTGATATCGCGATATAAGTAGCATTAGAACTCTATTGCTACGATAGGTAGACATCTGCAAACGCTATTTCCTAGCAAGCAATAGTCGCATTTACACTCTTTTGAAGTGAATACGAGGTATACATGACACTTCGCAATGAATATTATATCTTATAACGAAACATAGAAATGAAATGCGATATCGCGATTTAAGTAGCATTAGAACTCTATTTCTACGATACGTAGACATCTGCAAACGCTATTTCCTAGCAAGCAACAGTCGCATTTAATTCTTTTGAAGTGAATAGGAGGTATACATGACACTTCGCAATGAATATTATATCTTATCATGAAACATAGAAGAGAGATGCGATATCGCGTTTTAAGAAGCATTAGAACGCTATTGCTACGATGCGTAGACATCTGCAAACGCTATTTCCTAGCAAGCAACAGTCGCATTGACATTCTTTTGAAGTGAATACGAGGTATACATGACACTTCGCAATGAATATTCTATCTTATCATGAAGCATAGAAATGAGATGCGATATCGCATTCTGAGAAGCATAAGAACTCTATTGCTACGTTACGTAGACATCTGCAAACGCTATTTCCGAGCAAGGAAGATTCGCATTTACATTCCTTTGAAGTGAATACGAGGTATACATGACACTTCGCAATGAATATTATATCTTATCACGAAACATAGAAATGAGATGCGATATCGCGATTTAAGTAGCATTAGAACTCTATTGCTACGATACGTAGACATCTGCAAACACTATTTCCTAGCAAGCAATAGTCGCATTTAATTCTTTTGAAGTGAATAGGAAGTATACCTGACACTTCGCAATGAATATTATATCTTATCACGAAACATATAAATGAGATGTGATATCGCGATATAAGTAGAATTAGAACGCTATTGCTACGATGCGCAGACATCTGCAAACGCTATTTCCTAGCAAGCAATAGTCGCATTTACATTCTTTTGAAGTGAATACGAGGTATACATGACACTTCGCAATGAATATTATATCTTATCACGAAACATATAAATGAGATGTGATATCGCGATATAAGTAGCATTAGAACGCTATTGCTACGATAGGTAGATATCTGCAAACGCTATTTCCTAGCAAGCAATAGTCGCATTTAATTCTTTTGAAGTGAATAGGAAGTATACCTGACACTTCGCAATGAATATTATATCTTATCATGAAACATAGAGGAGAGATGCGATATCGCGTTTTAAGAAGCATTAGAACGCTATTGCTACGAAGCGCAGACATCTGCAAACGCTATTTCCTAGCAAGCAATAGTCGCATTTACATTCTTTTGAAGTGAATACGAGGTATACATGACACTTCGCAATGAATATTATATCTTATCACGAAACATATAAATGAGATGTGATATCGCGATATAAGTAGCATTAGAACTCTATTGCTACGATAGGTAGACATCTGCAAACGCTATTTGCTAGCAAGCAATAGTCGCATTTACACTCTTTTGAAGTGAATACGAGGTATACATGACACTTCGCAATGAATATTATATCTTATCACGAAACATATAAATGAGATGTGATATCGCGATATAAGTAGCATTAGAACGCTATTGCTACGATGCGTAGACATCTCCAAACGCTATTTCCTAGCAAGCAATAGTCTCATTTACATTCTTTTGAAGTGAGTACGAGGTATACATGTCACTTCGCAATGAATATTATATCTTATCATAAAACATATAAATGAGATGCGATATCGCGATTAAGTAGCATTAGAACTCTATTGCTACGTTACGTAGACATCTCCAAACGCTATTTCCTAGCAAGCAATAGTCTCATTTACATCCTTTTGAAGTGAATACGAGGTATATATGACACTTCGCAATGAATATTATATCTTATCACGAAACATAGAAATGAGATGCGATATCGCGATTTAAGTAGTATTAGAACTCTATTGCTACGATACGTAGACATCTGCAAACACTATTTCCTAGCAAGGAATAGTCGCATTTACATTCTTTTGAAGTGAATACGAGGCATACATGACACTTCGCAATGAATATTATATCTTATCACGAAACATATAAATGAGATGTGATATCGCGATATAAGTAGCATTAGAACTCTATTGCTACGATAGGTAGACATCTGCAAACGCTATTTCCTAGCAAGCAATAGTCGCATTTACACTCTTTTGAAGTGAATACGAGGTATACATGACACTTCGCAATGAATATTATATCTTATAACGAAACATAGAAATGAAATGCGATATCGCGATTTAAGTAGCATTAGAACTCTATTTCTACGATACGTAGACATCTGCAAACGCTATTTCCTAGCAAGCAACAGTCGCATTTAATTCTTTTGAAGTGAATAGGAGGTATACATGACACTTCGCAATGAATATTATATCTTATCATGAAACATAGAAGAGAGATGCGATATCGCGTTTTAAGAAGCATTAGAACGCTATTGCTACGATGCGTAGACATCTGCAAACGCTATTTCCTAGCAAGCAACAGTCGCATTGACATTCTTTTGAAGTGAATACGAGGTATACATGACACTTCGCAATGAATATTCTATCTTATCATGAAGCATAGAAATGAGATGCGATATCGCATTCTGAGAAGCATAAGAACTCTATTGCTACGTTACGTAGACATCTGCAAACGCTATTTCCGAGCAAGGAAGATTCGCATTTACATTCCTTTGAAGTGAATACGAGGTATACATGACACTTCGCAATGAATATTATATCTTATCACGAAACATAGAAATGAGATGCGATATCGCGATTTAAGTAGCATTAGAACTCTATTGCTACGATACGTAGACATCTGCAAACACTATTTCCTAGCAAGCAATAGTCGCATTTAATTCTTTTGAAGTGAATAGGAAGTATACCTGACACTTCGCAATGAATATTATATCTTATCACGAAACATATAAATGAGATGTGATATCGCGATATAAGTAGAATTAGAACGCTATTGCTACGATGCGCAGACATCTGCAAACGCTATTTCCTAGCAAGCAATAGTCGCATTTACATTCTTTTGAAGTGAATACGAGGTATACATGACACTTCGCAATGAATATTATATCTTATCACGAAACATATAAATGAGATGTGATATCGCGATATAAGTAGCATTAGAACGCTATTGCTACGATAGGTAGATATCTGCAAACGCTATTTCCTAGCAAGCAATAGTCGCATTTAATTCTTTTGAAGTGAATAGGAAGTATACCTGACACTTCGCAATGAATATTATATCTTATCATGAAACATAGAGGAGAGATGCGATATCGCGTTTTAAGAAGCATTAGAACGCTATTGCTACGATGCGCAGACATCTGCAAACGCTATTTCCTAGCAAGCAATAGTCGCATTTACATTCTTTTGAAGTGAATACGAGGTATACATGACACTTCGCAATGAATATTATATCTTATCACGAAACATATAAATGAGATGTGATATCGCGATATAAGTAGCATTAGAACTCTATTGCTACGATAGGTAGACATCTGCAAACGCTATTTGCTAGCAAGCAATAGTCGCATTTACACTCTTTTGAAGTGAATACGAGGTATACATGACACTTCGCAATGAATATTATATCTTATCACGAAACATAGAAATGAAATGCGATATCGCGATTTAAGTAGCATTAGAACTCTATTTCTACGATACGTAGACATCTGCAAACGCTATTTCCTAGCAAGCAACAGTCGCATTTAATTCTTTTGAAGTGAATAGGAGGTATACATGACACTTCGCAATGAATATTATATCTTATCATGAAACATAGAAGAGAGATGCGATATCGCGTTTTAAGAAGCATTAGAACGCTATTGCTACGATGCGTAGACATCTGCAAACGCTATTTCCTAGCAAGCAACAGTCGCATTGACATTCTTTTGAAGTGAATACGAGGTATACATGACACTTCGCAATGAATATTATATCTTATCACGAAACATATAAATGAGATGTGATATCGCGATATAAGTAGCATTAGAACGCTATTGCTACGATGCGTAGACATCTCCAAACGCTATTTCCTAGCAAGCAATAGTCTCATTTACATTCTTTTGAAGTGAATACGAGGTATACATGACACTTCGCAATGAATATTATATCTTATCACGAAACATAGAAATGAGATGCGATATCGCGATTTAAGTAGCATTAGAACTCTATTGCTACGATACGTAGACATCTGAATACACTATTTCCTAGCAAGGAAGTGTTGCATTGACATTCTTTTGAAGTGAATACGAGGTATACATGACACTTCGCAATGAATATTCTATCTTATCATGAAGCATAGAAATGAGATGCGATATCGCATTCTGAGAAGCATAAGAACTCTATTGCTACGTTACGTAGACATCTGCAAACGCTATTTCCGAGCAAGGAAGATTCGCATTTACATTCCTTTGAAGTGAATACGAGGTATACATGACACTTCGCAATGAATATTATATCTTATCACGAAACATAGAAATGAGATGCGATATCGCGATTTAAGTAGCATTAGAACTCTATTGCTACGATACGTAGACATCTGCAAACACTGTTTCCTAGCAATCAATAGTCGCATTTAATTCTTTTGAAGTGAATAGGAAGTATACCTGACACTTCGCAATGAATATTATATCTTATCATGAAACGTAGAGGAGAGATGCGATATCGCGTTTTAAGAAGCATTAGAACGCTATTGCTACGATGCGCAGACATCTGCAAACGCTATTTCCTAGCAAGCAATAGTCGCATTTACATTCTTTTGAAGTGAATACGAGGTATACATGACACTTCGCAATGAATATTATATCTTATCACGAAACATATAAATGAGATGTGATATCGCGATATAAGTAGCATTAGAACGCTATTGCTACGATAGGTAGACATCTGCAAACGCTATTTCCTAGCAAGCAATAGTCGCATTTACACTCTTTTGAAGTGAATACGAGGTATACATGACACTTCGCAATGAATATTATATCTTATCACGAAACATATAAATGAGATGTGATATCGCGATATAAGTAGCATTAGAACGCTATTGCTACGATGCGTAGACATCTCCAAACGCTATTTCCTAGCAAGCAATAGTCTCATTTACATTCTTTTGAAGTGAATACGAGGTATACATGACACTTCGCAATGAATATTATATCTTATCACGAAACATAGAAATGAGATGCGATATCGCGATTTAAGTAGCATTAGAACTCTATTGCTACGATACGTAGACATCTGAATACACTATTTCCTAGCAAGGAAGTGTTGCATTGACATTCTTTTGAAGTGAATACGAGGTATACATGACACTTCGCAATGAATATTCTATCTTATCATGAAACATAGAAACGAGATGCGATATCGCGATTTAAGTAGCATTAGAACTCTATTGCTACGATACGTAGACATCTGAATACACTATTTCCTAGCAAGGAAGTGTTGCATTGACATTCTATTGAAGTGAATACGAGGTATACATGACACTTCGCAATGAATATTATATCTTATCACGAAACATAGAAATGAGATGCGATATCGCGATTTAAGTAGCATTAGAACTCTATTGCTACAATGCGTAGACATCTGCAAACACTATTTCCTAGCAAGCAATAGTCGCGTTTAATTCTTTTGAAGTGAATAGGAGGTATACATGACACTTCGCAATGAATATTATATCCTATCATGAAACATAGAAGAGAGATGCGATATCGCGTTTTAAGAAGCAATAGAACGCTATTGCTACGATGCGTAGACATCTGCAAACGCTATTTCCTAGCAAGCAATAGTCGCATTTACACTCTTTTGAAGTGAATACGAGGTATACATGACACTTCGAAATGAATATTATATCTTATCACGAAACATATAAATGAGATGTGATATCGCGATATAAGTAGCATTAGAACGCTGTTGCTACGATGCGTAGACATCTGCAAACGTTATATCCTAGCAAGCAATAGTCGCATTTACATTCTGTTGTAGTGAATACGAGGTATACATGACACTTCGCAAGGAATATTATATCTTATCACGAAACATAGAAATGAGATGCGATATCGCGATTTAAGTAGCATTAGAACTCTATTGCTACGATACGTAGACATCTGAATACGCTATTTCCTAGCAAGCAATAGTCGCATTTACACTCTTTTGAAGTGAATACGTGGTATACATGACACTTCGCAATGAATATTATATCTTATCACGAAACATATAAATGAGATGTGATATCGCGATATAAGTAGCATTAGAACGCTATTGATACGATGCGTAGACATCTGCAGACGCTATTTCCTAGCAAGCAATAGTCGCATTAACATTCTTCTGTAGTGAATACGAGGTATACATGACACTTCGCAACGAATATTATATCTTATCACGAAACATAGAAATGAGATGCGATATCGCGATTTAAGTAGCATTAGAACTCTATTGCTACGATACGTAGACATCTGTATACGCTATTTCCTAGCAAGGATGTGTCGCATTGACATTCCTTTGAAGTGAATACGAGGTATACATGACACTTCGCAATGAATATTATATGTTCTCATGAAGCATAGAAGAGTGTTGCGATATCGCGTTGTAAGAAGCATTAGAACTCTATGGCCTCGATGCGGAGACATCTGCAAACGCTATTTCCTAGCATGGAAGTGTCGCACTTACATTCTTTTGAAGTGAATAGGATGTATACATGACATTTCGCAATGAATATTATATCTTATCATGAAACATAGGAGAGAGATGCGATATCGCGAAATAAGTAGCATTAGAACGCTATTGATAAGATGCGTAGACATCTGCAAACGCTATTTCCTAGCCAGCAATAGTCGCATTTACATTCTTTTGAAGTGAATACGAGGTATACATGACACTTCGCAATGAATATTATATCTTATCACGAAACATATAAATGAGATGTGATATCGCGATATAAGTAGCATTAGAACGCTATTGCTACGATGCGTAGATATCTGCAAACGATATTTCCTAGCAAGCAATAGTCGCATTTAATTCTTTTGAAGTGAATACGAGGCATACGTGACACTTCGCAATGAATATTATATCTTGTCACGAAACATATAAATGAGATGTGATATAGCGATTTAAGTAGCATTAGAACGCTATTGCTATGACACGTAGACATCTGCAAACGCTATTTCCTAGCAAGCGATAGTCGCACTTGCATTCTTTTGTAGTGAATACGATGTATACATGACACTTCGCAATGACTATTATATCTTATCACGAAACATACATATGAGATGTGATATCGCGATATAAGTAGCATTAGAACGCTATTGCTACGATACGTAGACATCTGCAAACGCTATTTCTTAACAAGCAATAGTCGCATTTACATTCTTTTGTAGTGAATACGAGGTATACATGACACTTCGCAATGGATATTATATCTTATCACGAAACATATAAATGAGATGTGATATCGCGATATAAGTAGCATTAGAACGCTATTGCTACGATGCGTAGACATCTGCAGACGCTATTTCCTAGCAAGCAATAGTCGCATTTACATTCTTTTGTATTGAATACGAGGTATACATGACACTTCGCAATGAATATTATATCTTATCACGAAACATAGAAATGAGATGCGATATCGCGATTTAAGTAGCATTAGAACTCTATTGCTACGATTCGTAGACATCTGAATACGCTATTTCCTAGCAAGGAAGTGTCGCATTGACATTCCTTTGAAGTGAATACGAGGTATACGTGACACTTCGCAATGAATATTATATCTTATCATGAAGCATAGAAATGAGATGCGATATCGCGTTCTGAGAAGCATTAGAACTCTACTGCTACGTTACGTAGACATCTGCAAACGCTATTTCCGAGCAAGGAAGATTCGCACTTACATTCTTTTGATGTGAATACGAGGTATACATGACACTTCGCAATGAATATTGTATCTTATCACGAAACATAGAAGTGAGATGCGATATCGCGATTTAAGTAGCATTAGAACTCTATTGCTACGATACGTAGACATCCGAATACGCTATTTCCTAGCAAGGAAGTGTCGCATTTACATTCTTTTGGAGTGAATACGAGGTATACATGACACTTCGCAATGTATATTATATCTTATCTTGAAACATAGAAGAGAGATGCGATATCGGGTTTTAAGAAGCATTAGAACTCTATTGCTACGATATGTAGGCATTTGCAAACGCTATGCCCTAGCAAGGAATAGTCCCATTTACATTCTTTTGAAGTGAATACGAGGTATACATGACACTACGCAATGGCTATTATATCTTATCACGAAACATATAAATGAGATGTGATATCGCGATATAAGTAGCATTAGAACGCTATTGCTACGATACGTAGACATCTGCAAACGCTATTTCCTAGCAAGCAATAGTCGCATTTACATTATTTTGAAGTGAATACGAGGTATACATGACACTTCGCAATGAATACTATATCTTATCACGAAACATAGAAATGAGATGAGATATCGTGATTTAAGTAGCATTAGAACTCTATTGCTACGATATGTAGACATCTGCAAACGCTATTTCCTAGCAAGCAATAGTCGCATTTACATTCTTTTGTAGTGAATACGAGGTATACATGACACTTCGCAATGAATATTATATCTTATCACGAAACATAGAAATGAGTTGCGATATCGCGATTTAAGTAGCATTAGAACTCTATTGCTACGATACGTAGACATCTGAATACACTATTTCCTAGCAAGGAAGTGTTGCATTGACATTCTTTTGAAGTGAATACGAGGTATACATGACACTTCGCAATGAATATTCTATCTTATCATGAAACATAGAAACGAGATGCGATATCGCGATTTAAGTAGCATTAGAACTCTATTGCTACGACACGTAGACATCTGCAAACGCTATTTCCTAGCAAGCAATAGTCGCATTTACATTCTTTTGAAGTGAATAGGATGTATACATGACACTTCGCAATGAATATTATATCTTATCATGAAACATAGGAGAGAGATGCGATATCGGGTTTTAAGAAGCATTAGAACTCTATTGCTACGATACGTAGACATCTGCAAACGCTATTTCCTAGCAAGCAATAGTCGCATTTACATTCTTTTGAAGTGAATAGGTGGTATACATGACACTTCGCAATTAATATTATATCTTATCATGAAACATAGAAGAGAGATGCGATATCGGGTTTTAAGAAGCATTAGAAAGATATTGCTACGATACGTAGACATCTGCAAACGCTATTTCCTAGCAAGCAATAGTCGCAATTACATTCTTTCGAAGTGAATAGGATGTATACATGACACTTCGCAATGAATATTATATCTTATCATGAAACATAGGAGAGAGATGCGATATCGGGTTTTAAGAAGCATTAGAACTCTATTGCTACGATACGTAGACATCTGCAAACGCTATTTCCTAGCAAGCAATAGTCGCATTTACATTCTTTTGAAGTGAATAGGTGGTATACATGACACTTCGCAATTAATATTATATCTTATCATGAAACATAGAAGAGAGATGCGATATCGGGTTTTAAGAAGCATTAGAAAGATATTGCTACGATACGTAGACATCTGCAAACGCTATTTCCTAGCAAGCAATAGTCGCAATTACATTCTTTCGAAGTGAATAGGAGGTATACATGACACTTCGCAATGAATATTATATCTTATCACGAAACATAGAAATGAGATGCGATATCGCGATTTAAGTAACATTAGAACTCTATTGCTACGATACGTAGACATCTGCAAACGCTATTTCCTAGCAAGCAATAGTCGCATTTACATTCTTTTGTAGTGAATACGAGGTATACATGACACTACGCAATGAATATTATATCTTATCACGAAACATAGAAATGAGATGCGATATCGCGATTAATGTAGCATTAGAAAATTATTGCTACGATACGTAGACATCTGGATACGCTATTTCCTAGCTAGGAAGTGTCGCATTTACATTCGTCTGAAGTGAATACGAGGTGTACATGACACTTCGCAATGAATATTATATCTTATCACGAAACATATAAATGAGATGCGATATCGCGATTTAAGTAGCATTAGAACTCTATTGGTACGATACGTAGACATCTGAATACGCTATTTCCTAGCGAGGAAGTGTCGCATTTGCATTCTTTTGGAGAGAATACGAGCTATACATGACACTTCGCAATGAATATTATATCTTATCACGAAACATATAAATGAGAAGTGATATCGCGATATAGGTAGCATTAGAACGCTATTGATACGATGCGTAGACATCTGCAAACGCTATTTCCTAGCAAGCAATAGTCGCATTTACATTCTTTTGTAGTGAATACGAGGTATACATGACACTTCGCAATGAATATTATATCTTATGACGAGACATAGAAACGAGATGCGATATCGCGATTTAAGTAGCATTAGAACTCTATTGCTACGATACGTAGACATCTGTATACGCTATTTCCTAGCAAGGATGTGTCGCATTGACATTCCTTTGAAGTGAATACGAGGTATACATGACACTTCGCAATGAATATTATATCTTATCATGAAGCATAGAAATTAGATGCGATATCGCGTTCTGAGGAGCATTAGAACTCTGTTGCTACGATACGTAGACATCTGCAAACGCTATTTCCTAGCAAGCAATAGTCGCATTTACATTCTTTTGAAGTGAATACGAGGTATACATGACACTTCGCAAAGAATATTATATCTTATCACGAAACATAGAAATGAGATGCGATATCGCGATAAATGTAGCATTAGAACATTATTGCTACGATACGTAGACATCTGAATACGCTATTTCCTAGCTAGGAAGTGTCGCATTTACATTCGTTTGAAGTGAATACGAGGTATACATGACACTTCGCAATGAATATTATATCTTATGACGAAACATAGAAATGAGATGCGATATCGCGATTTAAGTAGCATTAGAACTCTATTGCTACGATACGTAGACATCTGTATACGCTATTTCCTAGCAAGGATGTGTCGCATTGACATTCCTTTGAAGTGAATACGAGGTATACATGACACTTCGCAATGAATATTATATCTTATCATGAAGCATAGAAATTAGATGCGATATCGCGTTCTGAGGAGCATTAGAACTCTGTTGCTACGATACGTAGACATCTGCAAACGCTATTTCCTAGCAAGCAATAGTCGCATTTACATTCTTTTGAAGTGAATAGGAGGTATACATGACACTTCGCAATGTATATTATATCTTATCGTGAAACATAGAAGAGAGATGCGATATCGCGTTTTAAGAAGCATTAGAACGCTATTTCTACGATACGTAGACATCTGCAAACGCTATTTCCTAGCAAGCAATAGTCGCATTTACATTCTTTTGTAGTGAATACGAGGTATACATGACACTTCGCAATGAATATTATATCTTATGACGAAACATAGAAATGAGATGCGATATCGCGATTTAAGTAGCATTAGAACTCTATTGCTACGATACGTAGACATCTGTATACGCTATTTCCTAGCAAGGATGTGTCGCATTGACATTCCTTTGAAGTGAATACGAGGTATACATGACACTTCGCAATGAATATTATATCTTATCATGAAGCATAGAAATTAGATGCGATATCGCGTTCTGAGGAGCATTAGAACTCTGTTGCTACGATACGTAGACATCTGCAAACGCTATTTCCTAGCAAGCAATAGTCGCATTTACATTCTTTTGAAGTGAATAGGAGGTATACATGACACTTCGCAATGTATATTATATCTTATCGTGAAACATAGAAGAGAGATGCGATATCGCGTTTTAAGAAGCATTAGAACGCTATTTCTACGATACGTAGACATCTGCAAACGCTATTTCCTAGCAAGCAATAGTCGCATTTACATTCTTTTGTAGTGAATACGAGGTATACATGACACTTCGCAATGAATATTATATCTTATGACGAAACATAGAAATGAGATGCGATATCGCGATTTAAGTAGCATTAGAACTCTATTGCTACGTTACGTAGACATCTGTATACGCTATTTCCTAGCAAGGATGTGTCGCATTGACATTCCTTTGAAGTGAATACGAGGTATACATGACACTTCGCAATGAATATTATATCTTATCATGAAGCATAGAAATTAGATGCGATATCGCGTTCTCAGGAGCATTAGAACTCTGTTGCTACGATACGTAGACATCTGCAAACGCTATTTCCTAGCAAGCAATAGTCGCATTTACATTCTTTTGAAGTGAATACGAGGTATACATGACACTTCGCAAAGAATATTATATCTTATCACGAAACATAGAAATGAGATGCGATATCGCGATAAATGTAGCATTAGAACATTATTGCTACGATACGTAGACATCTGAATACGCTATTTCCTAGCTAGGAAGTGTCGCATTTACATTCGTTTGAAGTGAATACGAGGTATACATGACACATCGCAATGAATATTATATCCTATCACGAAACATATAAATGATATGCGATATCGCGATTTAACTAGCAATAGAACTCTATTGATACGATACGTAGACATCTGCAAACGCTATTTCCTAGCAAGCAATCGTCGCATTTACATACTTTTTAAGTGAATACGAGATATGCATGACACTTCGCAATGAATATTATATCTTATAACGAAACATATAGATGAGATGCGATATCGCGATTTAAGTAGCATTAGAACTCTACTGCTACGATACGTAGACATCTGAATACGCTATTTCCTAGCAAGGAAGTGTCGCATTGACATTCTTCTGAAGTGAATACGAGGTACACATGACACTTCTCAATGAATATTATATCTTATCATGAAGCATAGAAATGAGATGCGATATCGCGTTCTGAGAAGCATTAGAACTCTGTTGCTACGATACGTAGACATCTGCAAACGCTATTTCCGAGCAAGGAAGATTCGAATTTACATTCTTTTGATGTGAATACAAGGTATACATGACACTTCGCAATGAATATTATATCTTATCACGAAACATAGAAATGAGATGCGATATCGCGATTTAAGTAGCATTAGAACTCTATTGCTACGATACGTAGACATCTGCAAACGCTATTTCCTAGCAAGCAATAGTCGCATTTACATTCTTTTGAAGTGAATAGGAGGTATACATGACACTTCGCAATGAATATTATATCTTATCATGAAACATAGAAGAGAGATGCGATATCGGGTTTTAAGAAGCATTAGAACACTATTGCTACGATATGTAGGCATTTGCAAACGCTATGCCCTAGCAAGGAATAGTCGCATTTACATTCTTTTGTAGTGAATACGAGATATACATGACACTTCGCAATGAATATTATATCTTATAACGAAGCATATAGATGAGATGCATTATCGCGTTTTAAGAAGCATTAGAACTCAATGGCCTCGATAAGGAGACCTCTGAAAACGCTTTTTCCTAGCATGGAAGTGTCGC
Organism: Xylocopa sonorina; assembly: GCF_050948175.1. NCBI lineage: Eukaryota > Metazoa > Arthropoda > Insecta > Hymenoptera > Apidae > Xylocopa > Xylocopa sonorina. The sequence goes on along the minus strand of NW_027490115.1, from coordinate 766,456 downwards.
ATTGACATTCTTTTGAAGTGAATACGAGGTATACATGACACTTCGCAATGAATATTGTATCTTATCATGAAGCATAGAAATGAGATGCGATATCGCGTTCTGAGAAGCATTAGAACTCTATTGCTACGTTACGTAGACATCTGCAAACGCTATTTCCGAGCAAGGAAGATTCGCATTTACATTCTTTTGATGTGAATACGAGGTATACATGACACTTCGCAATGAATATTATATCTTATCACGAAACATAGAAATGAGATGCGATATCGCGATTTAAGTAGCATTAGAACTCTCTTGCTACGGTATGTAGACATCTGCAAACGCTATTTCCTAGCAAGCAATAGTCGCATTTACATTCTTTTGTAGTGAATACGAGGTATACATGACACTTCGCAATGAATATTACATCTTATCACGAAACATAGAAATGAGATGCGATATCGCGATTTAAGTAGCATTAGAACTCTATTGCTACGATATGTAGACATCTGCAAACGCTATTTCCTAGCAAGCAATAGTCGCATTTAATTCTTGTGAAGTGAATAGGAGGTATACATGACACTTCGCAATGAATATTATATCTTATCACGAAACATAGAAATGAGATGCGATATCACGATTAATGTAGCATTAGAACATTATTGCTACAATACGTAGACATCTGAATACGCTATTTCCTAGCTAGGAAGTGTCGCATTTACATTCGTCTGAAGTGAATACGAGGTGTACATGACACTTCGCAATGAATATTATATCTTATCACGAAACATATAAATGAGATGCGATATCGCGATTTAAGTAGCATTAGAACTATATTGCTACGATACGTGGACATCTGAAAACGCCATTTCCGCAAGGACGTGTCGCATTTACATTCGTTTGGAGAGAACACGAGGTATACCTGACACTTCGCAATGAATATTATATCTTATCATGAAACATAGAAGAGAGATGCAATATCGCGTTTTAAGAAGCATTAGAACTCAATGGCCTCGATAAGAAGAACCTCTGCAAACGCTATTTCCTAGCATGGAAGTGTCGCATTGACATTCTTTTGAAGTGAATACGAGGTATACATGACACTTCGCAATGAATATTGTATCTTATCATGAAACATATAAATGAGATGTGATATAGCGATTTAAGTAGCATTAGAACGCAATTGCTACGACACGTAGACCTCTGCAAACGCTATTTCCTAGCATGGAAGTGTCGCATTGACATTCTTTTGAAGTGAATACGAGGTATACATGACACTTCGCAATGAATATTGTACCTTATCATGAAACATAGAAGTGAGATGCGATATCGCGATTAATGTAGCAGTAGAACATTATTGCTACGATACGTAGACATCTGAATATGCTATTTCTTAGCTAGAAAGTGTCGCATTTACATTCTTTTGAAGTGAATAGGAGGTATACATGACACTTCGCAATGAATATTATATCTTATCACGAAACATATAACTGAGATGTGATATCGCGATATAGGTAGCATTAGAACGCTATTGATACGATGCGTAGACATCTGCAAACGCAATTTCCTAGCAAGCAATAGTCGCATTTACATTCTTTTGTAGTGAATACGAGGTATACATGACACTTCGCAATGAATATTATATCTTATGACGAAACATAGAAATGAGATGCGATATCGCGATTTAAGTAGCATTAGAACTCTATTGCTACGATACGTAGACATCTGTATACGCTATTTCCTAGCAAGGATGTGTCGCATTGACATTCCTTTGAAGTGAATACGAGGTATACATGACACTTCGCAATGAATATTATATCTTATCATGAAGCATAGAAATTAGATGCGATATCGCGTTCTGAGGAGCATTAGAACTCTGTTGCTACGATACGTAGACATCTGCAAACGCTATTTCCTAGCAAGCAATAGTCGCATTTACATTCTTTTGAAGTGAATACGAGGTATACATGACACTTCGCAAAGAATATTATATCTTATCACGAAACATAGAAATGAGATGCGATATCGCGATAAATGTAGCATTAGAACATTATTGCTACGATACGTAGACATCTGAATACGCTATTTCCTAGCTAGGAAGTGTCGCATTTACATTCGTTTGAAGTGAATACGAGGTATACATGACACATCGCAATGAATATTATATCCTATCACGAAACATATAAATGGTATGCGATATCGCGATTTAACTAGCAATAGAACTCTATTGATACGATACGTAGACATCTGCAAACGCTATTTCCTAGCAAGCAATCGTCGCATTTACATACTTTTTAAGTGAATACGAGATATGCATGACACTTCGCAATGAATATTATATCTTATAACGAAACATATAGATGAGATGCGATATCGCGATTTAAGTAGCATTAGAACTCTACTGCTACGATACGTAGACATCTGAATACGCTATTTCCTAGCAAGGAAGTGTCGCATTGACATTCTTTTGAAGTGAATACGAGGTACACATGACACTTCTCAATGAATATTATATCTTATCATGAAGCATAGAAATGAGATGCGATATCGCGTTCTGAGAAGCATTAGAACTCTGTTGCTACGATACGTAGACATCTGCAAACGCTATTTCCGAGCAAGGAAGATTCGCATTTACATTCTTTTGATGTGAATACAAGGTATACATGACACTTCGCAATGAATATTATATCTTATCACGAAACATAGAAATGAGATGCGATATCGCGATTTAAGTAGCATTAGAGCTCTATTGCTACGATACGTAGACATCTGCAAACGCTATTTCCTAGCAAGCAATAGTCGCATTTACATTCTTTTGAAGTGAATAGGAGGTATACATGACACCTCGCAATGAATATTATATCTTATCATGAAACATAGAAGAGAGATGCGATATCGGGTTTTAAGAAGCATTAGAACACTATTGCTACGATATGTAGGCATTTGCAAACGCTATGCCCTAGCAAGGAAGAGTCGCATTTACATTCTTTTGTAGTGAATACGAGATATACATGACACTTCGCAATGAATATTATATCTTATAACGAAGCATATAGATGAGATGCATTATCGCGTTTTAAGAAGCATTAGAACTCAATGGCCTCGATAAGGAGACCTCTGAAAACGCTTTTTCCTAGCATGGAAGTGTCGCATTGACATTCTTTTGAAGTGAATACGAGGTATACATGACACTTCGCAATGAATATTGTATCTTATCATGAAACATAGAAATGAGATGCGATATCGCGATTTAAGTAGCATTAGAACTATATTGCTACGATACGTGGACATCTGAAAACGCCATTTCCGCAAGGACGTGTCGCATTTACATTCGTTTGGAGAGAACACGAGGTATACCTGACACTTCGCAATGAATATTATATCTTATCATGAAACATAGAAGAGAGATGCAATATCGCGTTTTAAGAAGCATTAGAACTCAATGGCCTCGATAAGGAGACCTCTGCAAACGCTATTTCCTAGCATGGAAGTGTCGCATTGACATTCTTTTGAAGTGAATACGAGGTATACATGACACTTCGCAATGAATATTGTATCTTATCATGAAACATATAAATGAGATGTGATATCGCGATTTAAGTAGCATTAGAACGCAATTGCTACGACACGTAGACCTCTGCAAACGCTATTTCCTAGCATGGAAGTGTCGCATTGACATTCTTTTGAAGTGAATACGAGGTATACATGACACTTCGCAATGAATATTGTATCTTATCATGAAACATAGAAGTGAGATGCGATATCGCGATTAATGTAGCAGTAGAACATTATTGCTACGATACGTAGACATCTGAATACGCTATTTCCTAGCTAGAAAGTGTCGCATTTACATTCTTTTGAAGTGAATACGAGGTATACATGACACTTCGCAATGATTATTATATCTTATCACGAAACATAGAAATGAGATGCGATATCGCGATTTAAGTAGCATTAGAACTCTATTGCTACGATACGTAGACATCTGAATACGCTATTTCCTAGCAAGGAAGTGTCGCTTTGACATTCTTTTGAAGTGAATACGAGGTATACATGACACTTCTCAGTGAATATTATATCTTATCATGAAGCATAGAAATGAGATGCGATATCGCGTTCTGAGAAGCATTAGAACTCTATTGCTACGTTACGTAGACATCTGCAAACGCTATTTCCGAGCAAGGAAGATTCGCATTTACATTCTTTTGATGTGAATACGAGGTATACATGACACTTCGCAATGAATATTATATCTTATCACGAAACATAGAAATGAGATGCGATATCGCGATTTAAGTAGCATTAGAACTCTCTTGCTACGGTATGTAGACATCTGCAAACGCTATTTCCTAGCAAGCAATAGTCGCATTTAATTCTTTTGAAGTGAATAGGAGGTATACATGACACTTCGCAATGAATATTATATCTTATCACGAAACATATAACTGAGATGTGATATCGCGATATAGGTAGCATTAGAACGCTATTGATACGATGCGTAGACATCTGCAAACGCAATTTCCTAGCAAGCAATAGTCGCATTTACATTCTTTTGTAGTGAATACGAGGTATACATGACACTTCGCAATGAATATTATATCTTATGACGAAACATAGAAATGAGATGCGATATCGCGATTTAAGTAGCATTAGAACTCTATTGCTACGATACGTAGACATCTGTATACGCTATTTCCTAGCAAGGATGTTTCGCATTGACATTCCTTTGAAGTGAATACGAGGTATACATGACACTTCGCAATGAATATTATATCTTATCATGAAGCATAGAAATTAGATGCGATATCGCTTTCTGAGGAGCATTAGAACTCTGTTGCTACGATACGTAGACATCTGGAAACGCTATTTCCTAGCAAGCAATAGTCGCATTTACATTCTTTTGAAGTGAATAGGAGGTATACATGACACTTCGCAATGTATATTATATCTTATCGTGAAACATAGAAGAGAGATGCGATATCGCGTTTTAAGAAGCATTAGAACGCTATTTCTACGATACGTAGACATCTGCAAACGCTATTTCCTAGCAAGCAATAGTCGCATTTACATTCTTTTGTAGTGAATACGAGGTATACATGACACTTCGCAATGAATATTATATCTTATGACGAAACATAGAAATGAGATGCGATATCGCGATTTAAGTAGCATTAGAACTCTATTGCTACGATACGTAGACATCTGTATACGCTATTTCCTAGCAAGGATGTGTCGCATTGACATTCCTTTGAAGTGAATACGAGGTATACATGACACTTCGCAATGAATATTATATCTTATCATGAAGCATAGAAATTAGATGCGATATCGCGTTCTCAGGAGCATTAGAACTCTGTTGCTACGATACGTAGACATCTGCAAACGCTATTTCCTAGCAAGCAATAGTCGCATTTAAATTCTTTTGAAGTGAATACGAGGTATACATGACACTTCGCAAAGAATATTATATCTTATCACGAAACATAGAAATGAGATGCGATATCGCGATAAATGTAGCATTAGAACATTATTGCTACGATACGTAGACATCTGAATACGCTATTTCCTAGCTAGGAAGTGTCGCATTTACATTCGTTTGAAGTGAATACGAGGTATACATGACACATCGCAATGAATATTATATCCTATCACGAAACATATAAATGATATGCGATATCGCGATTTAACTAGCAATAGAACTCTATTGATACGATACGTAGACATCTGCAAACGCTATTTCCTAGCAAGCAATCGTCGCATTTACATACTTTTTAAGTGAATACGAGATATGCATGACACTTCGCAATGAATATTATATCTTATAACGAAACATATAGATGAGATGCGATATCGCGATTTAAGTAGCATTAGAACTCTACTGCTACGATACGTAGACATCTGAATACGCTATTTCCTAGCAAGGAAGTGTCGCATTGACATTCTTCTGAAGTGAATACGAGGTACACATGACACTTCTCAATGAATATTATATCTTATCATGAAGCATAGAAATGAGATGCGATATCGCGTTCTGAGAAGCATTAGAACTCTGTTGCTACGATACGTAGACATCTGCAAACGCTATTTCCGAGCAAGGAAGATTCGCATTTACATTCTTTTGATGTGAATACAAGGTATACATGACACTTCGCAATGAATATTATATCTTATCACGAACATAGAAATGAGATGCGATATCGCGATTTAAGTAGCATTAGAACTCTATTGCTACGATACGTAGACATCTGCAAACGCTATTTCCTAGCAAGCAATAGTCGCATTTACATTCTTTTGAAGTGAATAGGAGGTATACATGACACTTCGCAATGAATATTATATCTTATCATGAAACATAGAAGAGAGATGCGATATCGGGTTTTAAGAAGCATTAGAACACTATTGCTACGATATGTAGGCATTTGCAAACGCTATGCCCTAGCAAGGAATAGTCGCATTTACATTCTTTTGTAGTGAATACGAGATATACATGACACTTCGCAATGAATATTATATCTTATAACGAAGCATATAGATGAGATGCATTATCGCGTTTTAAGAAGCATTAGAACTCAATGGCCTCGATAAGGAGACCTCTGAAAACGCTTTTTCCTAGCATGGAAGTGTCGCATTGACATTCTTTTGAAGTGAATACGAGGTATACATGACACTTCGCAATGAATATTGTAATCTTATCATGAAGATAGAAATGAGATGCGATATCGCGTTCTGAGAAGCATTAGAACTCTATTGCTACGTTACGTAGACATCTGCAAACGCTATTTCCGAGCAAGGAAGATTCGCATTACATTCTTTTGATGTGAATACGAGGTATACCTGACACTTCGCAATGAATATTATATCTTATCACGAAACATAGAAATGAGATGCGATATCGCGATTTAAGTAGCATTAGAACTCTCTTGCTACGGTATGTAGACATCTGCAAACGCTATTTCCTAGCAAGCAATAGTCGCATTTACATTCTTTTGTAGTGAATACGAGGTATACATGACACTTCGCAATGAATATTACATCTTATCACGAAACATAGAAATGAGATGCGATATCGCGATTTAAGTAGCATTAGAACTCTATTGCTACGATATGTAGACATCTGCAAACGCTATTCCTAGCAAGCAATAGTCGCATTTAATTCTTGTGAAGTGAATAGGAGGTATACATGACACTTCGCAATGAATATTATATCTTATCACGAACATAGAAATGAGATGCGATATCACGATTAATGTAGCATTAGAACATTATTGCTACAATACGTAGACATCTGAATACGCTATTTCCTAGCTAGGAAGTGTCGCATTTACATTCGTCCTGAAGTGAATACGAGGTGTACATGACACTTCGCAATGAATATTATATCTTATCACGAAACATATAAATGAGATGTGATATCGCGATATAGGTAGCATTAGAACGCTATTGATACGATGCGTAGACATCTGCAAACGCTATTTCCTAGCAAGCAATAGTCGCATTTACATTCTTTCGAAGTGAATACGAGGTATACATGACACTTCGCAATGAATATTATATCTTATCACGATACATATAAATGAGATGCGATATCGCGATTACCTAGCAATAGAACTCTATTGATACGATACGTAGACATCTGCAAACGCTATTTCCTAGCAAGCAATAGTCGCATTTACATACTTTTGAAGTGAATACGAGATATGCATGACACTTCGCAATGAATCTTATATCTTATAACGAAACATATAGATGAGCTGCGATATCGCGATTTATGTAGCATTAGAACTCTACTGCTACGATACGTAGACATCTGCAAACGCTATTTCCTAGCAAGCAATAGTCGCATTTACATTCTCTTGAAGTGAATACGAGGTATACATGACACTTCGCAATGAATATATATATCTTCTCATGAAACATAGAAATGAGATGCGATATCGCGATTTAAGTAGCATTAGAACTCTATTGCTACGATACGTGGACATCTGAAAACGCCATTTCCGCAAGGA